>NC_081761.1:25631698-25744198 GCF_963082965.1 Carassius carassius
ACTATATGCAAAATGATAAAATTGAATGTTCCCTTTACGTTTAATATAACATTTACTTAACCAAGAAAAACATTGTTCAGTTCAGTTCAACCAAGAAAAACAGTCAAAAATAAATTTTTCAGAATTTAATGAGAACATTAGCAGAACATTCTTAGAACATTTTTGTCAGCTGAGTATTTATTGTGAGACACTTTCAGTTTAAATGTAGAATATTTGCAAGAACATTTACAATATTAAGGACATCAAGCTAATTGCATTACATGTTTATGTTGCCTTATGGGCTAAATATTTGTTCTCTGGGAGGCTCTTTTGCTAACCCCTTAAATTGGCGTTCATTGTATTTCATAGTTTTGTTCCGAAAAGAATTTCCTCCAAGTCACTTGATTACAAATTTACACCACTCTCAATGCTTATTTTCTTTGCCAATAAGAGGCGAGTTATTATCCTTGGCCAGCCGCCAAGACCTCATTGCCTGCCAGTCAAAACAGTTTTCACATGCTCATGGGAAGCCCTACAATAACATCTTATCATTAGAAACGAGCACATAGGCAAGTATTTGGGCCACTTGGCTCCCCTGATGTAAAATAAACATAGGGGCTCTCGGTAAACCTGTGAGCTGATTGAGTCTCAAGTCCTTAGCAACAGCAGTGGGAATGTACACAGTTGCTCTCCATATACGGCTCATTCTGTGCAAGTCGTCTTTCAGATGTCAAGTTTTTGTCTTCAGTTTTAAGGTCTAGATCAACTCAAAATGCCCTGTTCAGATGTCAGGCTGCTCATGCAGCATTTGGCAATGTGTGTTTACGATGCCTACAGACACAATCACAAGAGACTGTCCCTGTTGTGTTTACATTGAAGATTTCTCCTGTATGCACTACTGGAACTGGCAGAAAATAGAATATTGTGTTCGATTTTCCCACCATAGTCCGTAAAGAATATATGAACTAAACACCTCTTGCTTATCTTAGATTTGTCTGCCTTTCTGCCAACAATAATGGAATGTTTGCACATTTCCTCTTCCCTCTGACAAGGGAGGACACTTTTGGGTCATCTAGATTGTTGCCTCTTTAGAAATCATTTATATGTTTGTTCAGCTACAGTACTTTGTGACATTTTTAACCTAATCCAATTGCAGAATAATTGAAATTGTCTGAAGAAAATAAAAGTAAGTATGTGTAAATATGAAAGTAAATATGAAAATACTGAAATACTAATCAGGGGGAAAAAAGCATATATTTTAATATAAATAAAAATAAGTATTACAACAACGACTGTTGGCTTTATGGTGAATCGCTTTGTGTAAGTCGCTCTGGATAAATTAATCTGCTAAATGCATAAATGTATAGAAAAATGCATAAGTGTGTGTGTATGTATATATAATTATTTTTGCATAAGGCGGAACACCTTTAACTCTTGAATGATTCAAAATTAGTATTTAACTGGCTCTTATTATATTCCTTTTCTGATCCTTGTCTGTCCCACATATTGCTTCATACTGTTTCTAGATGCTTCTAGAGACAGCTGAACTAGAAACCTCTATTAACTGGACGGGTGACGTACAAGGGAGTGAGACATCCCAGAGACTGTGCAGGCCGGCCTGACATTTCGTGTGCCATTTAATCTTAGGGGAAGGGATGTCTCTTATCACAGCTTTTAGTTTTCCTTTGTTGCAAATACTCAAGTCTATTTTTGTTTTACCTCAATTTTTATACATTTTGTCAATGGCAGATTTGGATTTGGAAACTCAAGAGGCCTGTCAGATATTTCATTGTTGCAAATACTCAAGTCTGTTTTTGTTTTACCTCCATTTTAATAGATTTTGTCAAGGTCAGATTTAGATTTGGAAACTAAAAAGGCCTGTCCGACATTTCATTCAGACCAGGCTGAAGCATTGTGACTCATTTAAATTTCTATCTATCAAGATATATATATTTCTATATGGGCTGTTATACAAGTTTAAATGCTGTTTATCTGTCTCTATGAATTTTACATTTTCAGTGGCTTATTTCTGGGTTTCAGGCCAAAGACCTTGAGGTAATCGCCCCATTGGCCCACAATCTAATATGTCCTCCTGTGTGACAGTTGTTTGTAGTAACAATGTTTAAAAACACTTAAAAAGGCACTGTCCAGATGTACTCCATATGACGCAACGGCTGCATCATAGTGTATAAGAATTAGACACCGTTATAACAAGATTTACCTTTTTTTTTAACGAATATTTGCTTTGGACTTGACCAGCAATTTATTTTGCTTTTCTAACATGGGTTTTTTTTAATGAAAAAATAAATAGAAGCGAGCTGGGAGCTTATATGTTTCTGAAAATAATTGAATGGTTTTTCATCCATAAATCACTGCAAGGCATCTGCTATACAGGGAAGTGTTTTCAAGAGCAGATCCTTTTGAGCATGATCTCGTATATCTTAAACACACACTAAAAAAGTCATATCTGTATCTGTCACTCTCTGTATTTGAATTATGTATGACTTACAGTATGAAAGTGAAAGTATATAAGTTACTAAATGACATTGTTTGGTTTTTGACGCAACAGCCATCTAATTTGTCCTGAGGGGGGCGCCAATAAACTATCAAAACACTGTCATAGAGACATTATTTATTTGTGTAAAATGACCCGCATAATCCTGGATTACTAGGTTGTGTCAGTGATTACACTTGTCAACCAAAATAACGGATTGAGCCACAAAATTCACACTCTCAATCACTGTTTAATTAGAATGATATGATAATAATTAATTAATGTATTTATTTATAGTAATAAGAATAATGTGTCCAAGACAGGATTAGACCAAATGTATGTTATATCTGCTGATCTTCTTCTTTAAGTATTGTATTTGTGATGAAAAACTAAACATTGGCCGAGATCACACACAAACTGCCAGAGACACAAGGAAACACTCAACCTCTCTCCTTTCTCAGAACTATTACTCATGGAGGAGTTCCAAAAGACTCCATTGAAACTTCCAGTGGAAGAACATTTCTGTTGCTCTCTAGAAAATCTGTCTGATTGCACATCGATTGCCAAAATGAACATGACTTATATGCACAAGGGTCAGGAAATGACCAATGCTTTGGGCAAAATACCAGTGAAAGCTCTGCTGGCGCTGTAATGAACTGTCTGACATTTGTGTGTATTCACTGTCTCCCCGAATATAAAGTGATCTTTCATTGGGGGGAAAGTAAAATAATATCTGAAGATACACATGAAGGAAACAATAGAAGATTGTAATTGAATCAAATTTTTTGTGTGATGGACAATACGAAGCTGTATAATCTTTAAAAAAAATTTGAGTAGAGCATTTATTTATTTTAGAACATTGCTAATTGTAGAGCTTCGTAGTTATTTTTTTTAACAGCTTCAACTTCCCAGAACTTTTTTTCTGTAAAGTTGGTTTACCACATAAATGCAGAAACAGCCTCCGAATCAACAGCCCATTCTAATATAGCCTCGTCATGAAATAATGTTTGACAAACAATGAGGCATGTCATTCAACACACTCTTCATTTCGTGTCACAACTTCCTGCCTACAATGAGCTAAGTGAGCTGCATATCTTTCAGTGATTATCAAAGCTTTCTCATCTGTTCAACCTGTACTCAAACCCCACCCAAGGGCCTTCTGTGTGACCGTAATGACCTGACTCATCTGGTCTCCTCTCACTTCAGTTACTGATAAAAGTGTGTCTTTGAGTGTTTTGTCTGCCCGTTTCCCTTGTTGAGAAGAACAGCAGACTATGTATACGATAAATTAAAATTAAATTAAATTTATGCATTTAGCAGACGCTTTTTATCCAAAGAGACTTACAGTGCATTAAGGCACTCAATTTTATTAAGTTCACAGAGATACTTCTGTATGTTAACATTAAGTTATCATGAATGAACATATGTTAACTTGTTATGGTAACTTAACAACTTAATGTTATGGTAAACAGAAATGAACATTAACAAGTGGTAAAAAAGTGGTGCATTTTGTGTGTGTGTGTGTGTGTGTATTGCATTGCCATAATTATTGCATATTGCAACAGTGTTACTTTAAAAGTGATGACAACACATTAGTTCAGTTGTTGCTTTTGCAAGAATTGTTTGTATAATATGTAAACATGCACTTCCTTCAAGGATTCTTCAGATGTAGATAGAAAGCTCTGACTATCACACAGTCATCATTCAAACGACTCCCTCCCAGTCCTCATAGACTTTGATATCTTTATCTGCTGTCATATCAAAGCAGAGACACATCCCTGTGATGTTTCATCAAAGGAATTTTGTAGTCACAGTGTAAAAAGTGAAATTCTGGTTACTGTTATTGTCAAATTGAACCCCTATAACCCATCTAGGGCACTTGTATAGTTTATTTACATATAACTAGACTTTAGTGTAGACTTTGTGATTGTACTGATGAACATTTTTAAAACAGATAAGCCATGTTTTGATTGACCAAGATGACTTTGGATGCATTTATATCAGTTCATGAAAAAAAAATTTATTCTTAGTATGTATCTAGCAACATAACTTGTTATATTTCACAACTGGAAATAGAAAGATTTTACCTATAGCACTAAAATGTGAAAGCAAAGCACAGGTTATTAATTTCTGGTAATGTGGTAAGTGTAGGCAATTGTGCAGATTCCTGGACAACTGCATTGACGTAGACACAGCTGCCAGGTGACACTTGTTTCTGGATTTGCATTCTGTGCGTCTTTTAATGTAGACATGAACACTATATATAGCAGCCTGGTCTCAAAATCTGCAAGACTACAGATTTGGGATTCGTTTTGGGTAAAACACAGCCTATGCTATACACATTTAGCCGCAACGATATAGAAAACATTTTCTTTGTATTTTTTAGAAGTTTATTGGTTGATTTCTACATAAGGTATACATAATAAAAGATACTCTCTTTGCCACAAAGATATATATCTAAAATATTATACAAAAACTATACAAAAAATCATTGATATATATTGAGGTACGATTGACTCGAAAACAATAACTGAATTATTAATAAATATGATTATCTTTTCTCAAAACCACTTACAGTAAAGCAGTTTACAGCATTCAAATTAATGTTCAAGGGCATGACAAAAAAAAATGAAAGAGGCCCGAATACCAGTATGCAGTCCTTTTTGGTTTTAAAAACTAAAATGATTGATAGGAAAACTTATACCGTCCCTTTTTATTTTTTTAAATGCGCCATAGGTTTGTGTCTTTAAAAGTTGCGGTTTGAGGTGCCTGCACTAGACTTCAATAAAATAAATGTTCCGATGAAGAACGGAGAGGAGAGAAAAAAGACGAACATGATTGATGAAGGCATCGCTCTCAAGCTGAGAGAGGTTCATAGGTGTGGAAGTGAATCCCTTTAGAACAGGTGATCTTCATCACAGCTCCGTTTAGGCTTTCATCCGTTATCATTCGCAGCATTCCTTCTGCAATCAGAGATGGTCTGTAGACATAAACACAGACACAACACAATCATATTTCACATTTTTTGTCACTGTCGCATGTTAAATCAGCAATTTTCAGTAAAGAATGTCGATTATTTTTTTTTTTCAGTAAACAAGGCGATTCATTTTTGCATTTTAAAATCAGTCATCTTGCCTCAAAACTTATCTTTTCTATGTTCTTGTTGACATTTTTTTACTTAAAATTATCTATCCCTCAAGTGTCTACAGAGTGTTTGAGGAAGACAAATGTTTTATAAAAAAAAAAAAAAACTCCACCGTGACCATATGAATAGTGCGAGGCGTGAAAAAAAGTGTCAGTAATACTGTAGATGATTTGTTGGGGTGGAGGAGGTTAATTTGATTCAATTTTAAGTGCACGTCAAAAATCTTAGCAAAGCAAAACGTATGGTTTAATCCACCTTTAATCAATGGGTGGTGCAGAATGAATGTCTAAATCTTCCAGTAAAGGCAAGTTTAAAGGTTTACAAGCAGTTCATCCACTGATTATTTACTTGCAGCTGTAAAAGCCTGGACTGGAAACAGTTTTTTGCCATTTTCTAAAAAACTGTTTTGGTCTCTGCCCAAGCAAAACTGTTTATTCAATGGACTGAATATAACAAACAAAGCTAAACTACTTAGACAGTCTAATACAGAAGAAACTGGTAGTTCAACAGAACTTTGCTTACTTGAGAACGCCATACTTGTCCATCCGTTGCTTGAATTCATCTTTGTACTTGACAAACTTGCCCATTGTTTCCTCATGCTCCACAGTGCGAAGGAGTTGGGTGTCCACGAAGGCTGGGCACAGTGTGTTGATCCTCACTCCATAATTGCCCTGTTCAGATGCGTCCTGCCGACAACAAAACGTGTCCAAACACGGTCAGCCTAAATTACACACACAGCGCAAAGAATGCGTCAACACACAGGGGTGAGAGATCCTATCAGTGAGCAAACATAACTACTCTCTCTGAGGGAAAAAGCTGGGATGTGCTGGAATGTACCATGTTTCAGCGAACAGATTTACATATGGTTCCGGTAAACTTTGCCTATGGTAAACTGGTGAGACAGGATTGATGTACTCACTGCAATGGCTCTTGAAAATCCAATCACCCCATGCTTTGTTGCTGTGTATACTGGCTGGTGAGGAGAATGCAGAAATGCTAGGAGGAAACAAAATGAATACTAATTCCAAAAAGAATATGTCATATGTACATTCGTATACCTAGTTTTTTTCACTATAATGTAAAATGCACATTTTTAAAATTAACTTTAAAGTATGACTTTTAAGCTCCGAAAATGCACCATAAATGTAGCATTCTCAAACCATGTGGTAGATTTGAGTGAGAAGCAGGCCAAATTTAAGAAATAGTGATTTCAGAAGAAATCTTCTGCTCCAGTGAGCTGTCAACTACAACCAAATCATCAGCCAGTGAACTGAACTCGAGAAGCAGATCAGTAATTTAATTGAATTAATTGTAACTTTTTTTTCAGTCCACAAATCTATTCTTCTCCTTGGCCTAACAGTTCTCAAATTACAGCTCATTGAAGGAGAGGATTATTAGGCAATAACTACTAAAATTTCAATGTGTTCCTTGTATTAATCATTTTTTAATGGAAAGAGCTGCATGAAGATTCTGCAGAATATCTCATTTTTTGTTCCACAAATGAAAAAAGTCAGACATATTTGGAACATTTTGGAACAATATTAGTTTATGAGATTATTATTCCAGTTGACTGAATGAAGGGTTTGTAACCAGGGCTGCAATACTAGAGTCTGTTATTTGAAAGAGCAAGGTTTTCATCTTATTGAGGCTGTAGCAAAACAAAGCCTGTGAATGATTTCCAATACCTTCGTCATGGAAAAATCTCTGGATCTTCCAAGGCTGAGGATTTCTTTTTTAATTCACGCATGAAAATCCTAATGGCTCTTGAGTCTGTTTAAAGTGAAACAGCTCTTTGGAAACATAAATAGCTGAGAACAATTTCCTAAACTAATGTTTTAAACTTTATAGGGCAGTTTGGTTCTTTTTTGACCTATATAAAAATAAAACTTTTATGTGGAAAAGTCATCTGCATTTTCCCCCATTGTCTTGTTATACACACATATATATATATGTGTGGTTGTGTGTGTGTGTATATATATATGTGTATATATATGTGTATATATATGTGTGTGTATATATATATATATATATATATATATATATATATATATATATATATATATATATATATATATATATATATACGTGTGTGTGTCTATACAGTGTTGAACTTATAATTTATCTTATGTTGAAGGTTATTGAAAAGTCAGATGGAACAATGTTTCCTTTAGCATTCAGGCTTTGTTATAATAAACAACATTTACAAGCTGCACCAAACCTAGGCAGCCAAGGACGGCAGGGGCAAATAACTGAGACAGTATTTACAATTAAACAGTTCTTGTGTGTTCTGGATGAACAAATCTAAGCATAAAATTAATGCACATGCAGTGAATAACCCAATTTTGCACAAAAAAAGGCTCTGTTTCCCATTCTGGCTGTATTAACATCTTGAAGAGAGTCATCAAGCTTTCTTGACTGTAAACATTTTAATTAAGGGGTAAGATCATCATAATAACTAAACCAAACATTGAGGTCATCCTAAAAAGATGTTCCCATTTAGCATGGTTAGGTATTTCTGCATAAATCCACCAACTTTCTCCCATTATGCTCAAAAACTAGGTCCTAGACATAAAATTACTTTTGTAGACTGCTTTGTGTTTCTGTTCTATGTAATAGTTTATAGACAAATTATAATGATATAATTTAGATTATATTTATAATGTTCTATTTTTAGCTACATGAGGTCTGTTTAATTTATAACACCTGACTCAGGTCAGCCTGGTTCATTCTTCCACAGTTTGTGATAGTTGCTCACGGCAATAATGAAAAAAAGTACAGATACAATAAATAGTTATTTTCATTAAGAAATTAGTTATTCGATTATTTTAAAGTTTCTGCTAAATATTTGTATGTGTTTATCATTAATACTGATTCAGTGCTGTCAGAGGTAAAGGAGACTGAATCAGGTCCATATTTTAACTTAGTCTTAAAGGAACAGTTCACTCAAAAACCAAAAAGTACTCACCTTCAGGTCATCCGAAATGTAGATGAATTTGCTCATCAGAACCGATTTGGAGTAATTCAGCATTACATCACTTGCTCACTAATGAATCTGAACAGCTGGTAAAAACATAATAGTCATCCAGTAATCCATATTACTCCAGTCCATCAATTAATATATTGTGAAGTGAAAAGCAAAACCAAAAAAAAAATAAAAATTGATAGAGACATTTAACTTTAAACCGGTGCTTCTGACCAAAATATCACTCCAAAAATCATAATAATGCTTCCTCCAGTGGCAAAGTACATCCTTATCTATATTTCTCTCCTGATTTAGATAAGACAAAGTTATTACTGGAAAAAGCAATATTATGGATAGAGGATGCATATTTTAGTCAGAAGCATCAGTTTGAAGTAAAAAAAAAAATGGATTTGCTTATTATAAACAAACAACTTTTTGCTTCACAAGATATTAACTGATGGACTGGAGGGGTGTGGATTACTTGTGGATTATTAGATGTTTAAACTATTAAACTCTATTAAATGTTCTGACGGCACCCATTGACTGCAGAGGATCGACTGGTAAGCAAGTGATGTATTGCTAATATTTCCAAAACTGTTCTGATGAAGAAACAAACTCATTTAGATATTGGATGGCCTGAGGGCGTGTACAAGCCCATTTTCATATTAGGTGAATCATTGCTTTAATGTTTTTCTTTAATTAATGCAGTGTACTGTGTGGTTAAACAAACACAATATCAAACTTCCAGCTTAGAGGAGATGGCAATGCAAGAAAAAGAATGTTTCCTCAACAAAATTCCAAGCAAATCAATCTCCAGATACAGTAAAAGAAATTAAGCTCCATTAATGTAGTCAACAATGTGAGAGTTGTTCCAATCACAAAGAGGGATAATCACCTGTGTTACATTACAGAAACCTGAGAGGCAGTGAGGGAAAGAAACCATCCTTAATCCCATCTCTTAGTTGGTAAAGAAAAAAACAAGTCTAGAAACCTGTCTGGAGTGTGTTGGGGGTTATAACAAGTTCACTGTCAACCAGGCACAATTCATTATCCAGTACACACAAACTGTATATATACTAAATAATATTCATATCTTCAAAACAGTGGCCAGAATCAGGTTTACCTATGTCCCAACTGCTAAGTGGCACCAAAACACAGGCATTTGATGGCAGATGGATAATAGTTTTGCTGCTGATATATGATTCCATTGATTTTTTTTGGCATCTTTTGGGGTGCTTAAGTATAAAGCTGGTGATATTATTCAGTGGGAACTTGGCTTTGCTGGGCTATTGTTGGAATAGTCACTGAGGAAAATAAAGATATGGTTTTAAAATATGAAAGTATGGTATAGGGTCAACAAACCTCATCTTTCTTGTCATAGCTTTCTAAATTGCCACAAATATCTGGGATTTGGCTTTGCTTTCCTGTTGTCTTCTTGACTTGACTTTTTCAAGGTATTGACTTAAAAGTTTGACCAATAGCATGCAGGCATGCTACAACAGAAATGCTTAACATTTCTATATTGTGCAAGCTGTTGTGAGACTGCTATTGTCATTTGCATTATGGTCTTTGTATTCATTTAAAACTGAATTCTTATAGAAGAAAAAGGTGTGTCCAAATGACCTGTCTTGCAATATGTTCTAATTCTTTTGCATCTTAATTATCAAGCAAGTGAATCATCAAGTAAAGGCACAGTATTTATCATGCAATTTATTACATTTTGTCATAATAACAGTGCATGTGTCATTTTTCAACAGTAGGTACAGATCCTTGGCAACAGAGACAACAGCAGCCCTTTTAACCGGGTCAGATATGTTTGCTTTAGTGTGAGCAAATATTTGACTGACTCTATAGTTTGCTATTAACCAAAAAATACTGTTATGTAATCTTCTTAAGAACAATACTCTCTACAGGCTACAAAACATTTAGGGTGGAAATTTTTCAAAACATGCACATATGTAAGACGCATGAAAAAGTGATCAGTATCTTACCTGCCATAGATGAAATGTTGATGATAACCCCTCCATCTTTTCCGTACTCTTTACTCATGTGTTCTAGTGCTAAATATGTCCCCTGTATGACAGATGTCTGAGGAAGACAACAGTTGAGTGAAACTGCTAGCACATAGTGAACAGATGTTTTCTATGAGAGAGAGATTATGTTGACATGGATCGGCTATTATGAACAAACACATTATTATACTGCATCATGTCCATTTTGAGATCACTCTGCAAAGCATAATTGATTTAAAAGATTTGTAGATTATTTCATACAGTGCACATGTAAGCCTACAAGTGCCATATAATGGTGTTCCTTCAACTTTATGTACTATTGTGAAATCTTTTGGACTGGATGCAGGGGGTGGAGTTTTTTTTTTTTTTTAATTTGTAACTCCTATCCTGAAGTGTAGTTGAATGTTGTGCCCTAAATCACCAAACTTCGTCCACTCTTTGCATGTGTCCAGTGATATGAGGTTAAGTTGAAATGCAAGAGTTTGGCATGACCTATCCATTTTTTTCCCTGTCTCTTACAGGTTGGATTTCAAGCATAATGATTTTTAACTCACCAAATTTACTTCAATGGTCTTTTCCCAGTTCTTCTCATTGTTGATTCCAGCATTATTGATGACAATATCCAACCGACCAAACTTCTCTACTGTGTTTTGAAAGGCATCTAATGAAAGAAATAACAGATTTTCATTTATATTCATAATTAGCAATGTTTTAAAAGTGGCACTTTTGACGCTGTGTATTCAATCCAAATGAGCAGTCCTGCTAGTCAGTTCACCTAGGTTTAGAAACACAGCCAGTGTCAGTCTGCATGTGCCCTCACCTGACTTGCAGCTGCAGCATTCCACAAAGAAACATTTAATTAAACTCTTGGGTAAGTGTGTCTTTAGAAACAAGTTTAACAGGAATGAACATTCACCCTTCCCTTCACAACTGACCCATAAACTCCTGTCTTGGAGAAATAAAGCAACCTAACAAAAGGCTACACCTTTAGTGTTAAAACTTCAAAAAACCCAGTAACATTCCTCAGTGATGACCTGAGGGCCTATGAATGTCTAGTATGACCTAATTAACTTCCCAAACAATGAGACACTGTTTAGGAATAAGATGCGCTGCACAGGTGCGCAGTATAAAGTGGATAATTGTTTCGTTCTATTAGAAATCTGTTTCAAACTGTGCAAGACTATAGACGATATTATATATGTCCTAACTAAAAGGATAAGTAAAAAAAAAAAATTACCTCTAAGTTTCCCCGAGTCAGTCACGTCACATTGGATAAAAATACAATTATCCTCTCCAAACTGGCCATCTAGATCGCTTTTACATTCCTCTCCCACAGATTGGTTCAGGTCTACCAGTGCAACCTGAATTTTTAAAAAGTAAATTAATAACGTAATGCTAAAACAATTTATTAAACGAAGACGCTACGATGCATGATGAAATAAAAAATATTCGCCCCGAGCAGGCAACTGAACTAGTCATAAAGACGTTTTGCACAAGTTTTCCCAACAGTTAATTGGATTAATCCGCGAAGTCCATTTTAAAAAGAATTTTAACAAAGCGAAACCTTCGCCCCGTTCTCCAGGAGATGTTCCACCCCGGCTCTTCCGATGCCTTGCGCGCCGCCGGTGACCAGAGCCACTTTCCCGTGGAGACTCATGCTGCTCAGCGCCGAGCGCGCCGTGCAATGCTTTATGTAGGCGTACAGTCAGAAGGAGGCGTGTAGATAAGTATTACTACAGTAAACACAGACGGCCTAGTGTCGTTTTACAAACTGACATTTATACCAAAGAGATGATTACTAACAATTTTGTGAGCGCTCCGTGCGTTCAGTGCCCTCGGCGACACTCGAACATACAAGTACACACATGTGGAGTGGGTAAAATGAACGCACCTAAATGAGCAAGAGACAACGGATGCTTTTATAAACATCTTTATTTTTTCCGTCTTTCTCAGAGGGCTCTCCAGTAAACATTTGAAAAGAACTTTACACTTTACATTATGTTAACGCAGCCTATAGCCTACTGACCAATTTAAAATAAACACAAACGTATTTTGTGTTGCAAAACTGTAATACATTTCGTTAGTATTATAACGGTTCCGTTATCTATATATACTTGTGTAACACGGACACTATAAAGTGTGGCCAGAAGTATTTACAGACACAGAAGAACATAGGCGCCTCACCTCTTACAATTGCAGCGAGAACATTGACTGCCGGTCCAGTTCACACTGAAAATGAAGTACAACAGACTTGAGTTCATGCATAACATTTAATAATGTTTGTACAAAATAAATTACAAATGCTCTTGCATTATACTGTAAATTTCCATGAACTTCTTGTGTCCTTTCCATGATGCATGTATGTATGTGCCAAATGCTGATGTCAGATAGCGTTCAAAACACAGCAGCACTGCTCTATTTACTCTTAGGAATGTGTGAGACTAGATATGCTTTGATCATTTGTATGGCACAGGTTTTCAGCAGATACTTCTGAAAAGAACAGACATTAAAAAAAAAAAAAAAAAACACGGTCTGAGAAAGTGGTCTTGAACAGTGTTTATAAGTAAACAGCTTATTCTGAATTTCGACAAAATAAATATTGATAACATTGTTAAATACCTGTTCCAAGTACACATTTTCCCATGACATGTTTTTAAATATATTTGCAATGCCTTAGGGATATCTTCAGAGGCAGAATTAGATATTGTTCTCTTGTAATATAATTTAATAACGTCTATTCAGAATTCATAGTTATACAATCACCATACATGCAATTAGATTAGTTTAAAACCACTCAAATTATGTTCATAATTATGAATCTAATTTACAGTTGTTGCATATTTATAAATAAATAAATATATATATATATATATATATATATGCAAACATTTTTAATTAGATTCATAATTATGAACATAATTTGAGTGGTTTTAAACTAATCTAATTATATCTAATATATATATATATATATATATATATATATATATATATATATATATATATATATATATATATATATATATATATATTTATATATATATATATATTTATATATATATATAATTTTCTATTTATTTTTTTGTCTGAGGACTTGTCTCAGAAAACACATTGACTGCAACATTGTCCCAACAAGCCCTCTTTGAATTAATTTCTTCATTCATGAATTTGCAACACATGTGTGACATTATTCACTCCCAGCCGCATTATATTGTAGTGGCATCATTAGTTTGAAGTGACTGGCAATGGTTTTCGAACAATAATGCTTTTGTTTGAGAAAAACTTGACGAATGGTTTCAATTTCTTTATGTTTACTGGCAGTACGCTACCCATTAAAGTTTTTAAAAATGTGTTTCCTTGAAGCAGTTAATGTTAAGGTTTTCATATAGGCTAGCTGTAAACACAATTGCCTTCTTTGCTGGTTCAGGGTCATTCTTGAGATTTAACTCAGAATGTTTTTGGCCTGGATGCTGGTTTCTACTAGAGCTGGTCAACAATCAGGTTGAGACAAAATGTTCGGGGACACATTATGCTGACCAAATGCTAATAAAAACTAGGTAACTCTTCCTTATAAAATAATCAACATTAGTAGTTTGTGTTTGGATATTTGTATAACATTTCTGCTCTTGCACTCTTGCCATTTTTCAATAGCTGTATATCAAAAATACAACACAGAACATTGGCAGTAAAGCTGTAAGACAACAGAGTCAACAAAACCAGTGCAAGACACACACATCTGTCACTACTAGGGGCTGTAGTCAGTATCGGACTGTGCTTCTGTGTTAAACAGGTGTGTACAAAGTGCTGACCACTTTTGTTTTGCGGGACAGGTGTGTCAGAGGCCCTACGGATACCTATCCATTGCATAGTGAGTGCAGTGTCTTCGTATGGGTGTATAACATAAACAATTTATTGAAATTAACCACCGGTCCTAGATATCACAGTTTTTCATAGTCATTTTAGCATAGACCCTGGCAAGAAACATCAGCATTCATTGATGCAGCTTTGCTGTGTTACTAGTGTACCTCCCAAGGTGCAACATGCCATGCTCCATCTATGGCTTGTGCACGTCCTCGTGACGTAGGATTTTGTAAAGAACCCAATAGAAAATATTGAAAAAAAGAAAGGCCAGTGGGAATCCGGCACGGGACACAGTGTCGATCTTCTTGGCTCGGTCGATGAAGAGTTTTCTCATCTCCTCATGACTCTTGCCGGCAGTATGGGCTGGGTCAGAGGGTGTTGTGGCCGCATTATTAGCAGCTTTGGGCACGGCTCCGTCTTTCCCTGCATTGGGCGTGAAGCTCAACCGGCTCTCCCGCACTTCCTCCTCCTTAGAAAAAGGAAAGGATACAGAAAGAGAAGCAATCAAGACTCTACCACTCCTACATTCACAGAACCTGTTGCTTCCCTTTTAGGAAATTCTGTGATATAAGATAATAACGTGAACAATAAAATACAGTATAAGCACTTAGTTTTTATGTTGTCCCTAACATTTGAAATTATTTATGGTGAGTTTCAGCTTTTCTATTGCCTTGTTAGCCAGAAAATGTTAAACCTCAGTCAGAGAGCTGAAATAAAAATAAAAAAAGGCTTGCTTTGCAAAGATAATTCACATTCTCTTCTGTTGTCCACGTGATTTCAGACAAAAAAAATGTTTTGGTATAACTTGAAATCAAACCCATAAAACAAGCTTTATCACACAAGGCTCTTATGCTCACCAAGTATGCATCTGATCAACAAAACAATAATATATATTACTATTTGAATATATTGTAAAATGTAATGTATTCCTGTGCTAGCAATGCTAATTTTTTTTGTAGCCATCATTCCAGTCTTCGGTGTTATATAATCTTTCAGAAATATTTCTCATACTTTATTTTAATGGCCAATTCTCATTATTAACAAACCAATAACTACAACCTTTGCCTCAATAAACTCAAAATGTGCTGCTTATTAATAGTTAGTAAGTTAGTAAGTATTTAGAAGTTCTAAAAATATAAGCATTGGGTAGGATTAAGGATGTAGATTATTGTCATACAGAATATGTGCTTTATAAATACTAATAAAGAGCCAATATGTTAATTATAAGTATGCAAATAAGCAGCTAGTTAATAGTGAGAATTGGTCCCAATACTAAAGTGTAAATATAGACTCCTAAATTTATTAGTATGTATTAGTATGTAGACATTTACTTCCAAAAAAGCTATTTTATTATAAATTGAGTCTTACTGTAAAGTAAGGTTATAAAAATGGAAACAATCATATAACACTTGTATCATATGAATCCATAAGCATATTATTCATAAAATACTCAAATGGATGTTTTAATACTGACATTATGAACGCTACTTATCAGAATGTTAAAATAATGTGACATACTGTTTCAGGACCTGAATGAACATGGACACGTGATAGGGAAGTTGAGTGACTATAATGAAATCATCGGTCGAAGGCATGGACAGAGATGAAGTGCCGTGCTCTCTCTTTACCCCGTCATTGGATTCGTCGAGTTGGCCCATTGATCCATAAACTGGCTCAGCACTGTGTAGGCCATTGATACGATGCAATGACTCGGTAAGCTCCTCATCAAAAGTTTGATCGAAAGTCTTTCAACACAGCAGGGGGATCGAAGAGAGAAGGAAACACAAAGCATGCAAACTAATAAAATATAATTGCCCTCCACATGCAGGATATCATGCAATGTAAATAAATAAATATGAACCAATAAGTGCCATTCAAATAATAGTATGGGCATGTAAAAGAAATGAAAATGCATAAAAACAAACGTGCATTATTCTGAAATCAAGTGTTTTGGTCTCAGAATGCAGCAACCAATATTGTGGCTGTGGCTGTGTCTGAATTTTCAATGTCCTTTGAACTTGTACTGTGTAACAGGCTTCTGCCTTGAAATAATGGCATGAAATATGTTTGGTTAGTAGTCAGCTGGTCGCCGTGATTTTGCCAAGTAAGGCATGTTCCTGTATCAACATCTTTTGATGATCCTGGATCAACAATATTATCCAAAATTATAGATTTAACCCAATCCCTACCCCTAAACCTAACCCTACCCATAATTTATTCCTATAATCAGAAGGAAGGGATAGCTGATTAAAAAGGGTGTAGACGCACCTAACCCTGATTGTAAGCCTAAAACTGATATTTCCTGAAAAGTTTTATCTCAGTTCTGAATTGATTGATTGATTGGAATGTTGTTCCAGGATCAACAAGGATGGTGCTATGCCACAAGGATGCACTGACTACTTCTGTCCTCTAGGAGGCAGTGTTGCATATGTGTAGACCTAACAGGTCTATATTAAACTGTTTTACTGTTTACTGCACTTTTTTATTCTTCTCATTATTTCACTACAGCAGCTAATGAACCAGAAGTCTCATACATTGACAGAAAATGGCTTACTTCCGTGTTGAAAAATAAGGTGGATAGACCTACAAGCAGTCACGCCTGCAGTCATGATGTCTTACCAAAGCACTTGAATTACTTACGTCACTCAGCGTGCGTCAGCACTCATATAAACACTTGCTTCAAAATTTTCTTTACCTTTCATGATTTTGATAGATAATGTGCAAAATCTTTAACATTTGACACCTAACACTTGTGTATGACAAAACACGGGGATACAATTTATCTTTTCATAAATACCTTCCCAGACTTCTTCCTTTTCCGTCGGAATCGTAAGAGTTCTTTGTGTTGCCGTGAAACAAAGTTGACAGCAGCATACTCCAACAGCGCAGAAAAGACAAATAACAAGCACACAGCCATCCAGATGTCAATTGCCTTCACGTAAGACACCTGCACGGCAGAAAGACACAAACACATCCGTTCTCATATACCTTAGTTAGCCTTTGCCTTTTCATTCAAGCCTGCATAACAACAGCCCAGACATTTTATTAGGGATCCATCAGACTATTGAATTTATCGCAGCTATGAATTAGAGATAATTTTCTGCCAGGTGAAAAATACTTTTTTTTTTTTTCTGGAATGTTTAATTGTGTTACATAACTCAATGTAGCATTTATGAGTTTTTAATATGCAATACACACTGCACGCCAGCTTTCATGCATGGATGCACTTTGCACATTCCACTCTGAGCTGCATTAATAAATAATAACTGAGAATGAATGGCAGAAAAAGAGATGTGTAGAAGTGCTAATAGAACTTACACCATTATACTGACCAGTGATGCAGCATCTTTGTTACAAATGTGAATAAGGCTCTTGCTGTAATATTGTATGCACTGTACCTTAGGTAAAGACGTCCTGGATCCAGAGCTCTGAGTAGTCATTGTGAGCACTGTGGTGATTCCCAGGGCAACACGAGCTGGAGCAGCATCCATGTTGATCCAGAAGGAGACCCATGACAGGATGACGATGAGCAGGCTGGGAATGTACATCTGGATCAGGTAGTAGCCCATCTGTCTTTCCAGATGAAAACGAACCTCGATACATGTGAACTTGCCTAGCAGAAAGAAAAGTGGACACGGGGCATATTAAACTATAGATGAGGATTTATGCTTCTAAGTTCTGGTAGGTTTGGTTATTAACATACATTTTGAAAAATAAAAACCAAAAAGTTTTATTTAATTTTGTTTGCATTAATTGTTTGCTGTATGCGAAAATTATAATAATATACACACCACTGTTCAAAAGTGCCGTAAGATTTTTTTTTTTATGTTTTCATAATTGGTCTCTTATGCTCCCCAAGCCTGCATTTATTTGACAAAAATACAGTAAAATAAGTTTTTGTTGTTGTTTACAAATTTAAACAACTGTTTTCTGTTCGAGTATATTTTAAAATGTAATATATTTCTGCGATGACAAAAGGCAAAGCTGAATTTTCAGCAGCCAGTGTCACACAATCCTTCAGAAATCATTGTAATTTGCTGATTTGCTGCTCAAGAAACATTTATTATTATTATTATTATGAATGCTAAAAACAGTGCTGCTTAATATATTTGTGAAAACCAATATATATATATTATGAATAGAAATGTAAAAAGAACAACTTTTACTTTAAATTAACAATATAAAAGTGGTATTCTTCAACTGTTACCTTAAAGGGGAACTATTATGCAAAAATCACTTTTATACAGTGTTTTAACATAGTTGTCTGGCCGCAGCATGTGAAAACAACCAGTATACTGTATAATGGCAAAAATCCACCTAATATTTTTTATTTAATTTTTTTTTATAATCCCACTAAATCATAAGAATCCCACTATCTCTCCGAACAAGTGATTCCAGATTTCTCCCTATGTACACCTCATTTTAGGGAAAAAGCCCCACCCATTTGTGACGTTCTCTGCCCTATTATTATTGACACATCCCTGAGTAAGAAGCAGATGTCCGGCTTTACTATTTTCTTGCTGTAGCTGCTGGATGTACAAGTGTTGTGTGTTGGGATGCACCAGTGAACATAGGAGTCTCCATAGACTTCCTCCATCTGAGCTGCTGAGGACACATGGTTAAATTTCATTTTCAAAGGAAATGTCCCAGAAAATCTGTAAAGTCCAATATAGGTTTAGGGATCAATACCAACGCTTTGTGCATGAATGTCAGCTCCAGACAAATTCAGGAAGTCGTGGCCTAGTGGTTAGAGAGTTTAACTCCTAACCCTAGGGTTGTGGGTTCAAATCTCGGGCTGGCAATCTCACGATTTAGGTGCCCTTGAGCAAGGCACCGAAACCCCAACTGCTCCCCAGGCGCCGCAGCATAAATGGCTGCCCACTGCTCCAGGTGTGTGTTCACCGTTTGTGTGTGTTTACTGCTGTGTGTGTACACATTGGATGGGTTAAATGCAGAGCACAAATTCTGAGTATGGTTCACCATACTTGGCTGAATGTCATGTCACTTACACTTTAAATTGCCTTTCTGAAAGAGCTTTCTGCCACTCTGTAAGGCTAATTGCTAAAGCTACCATTGTCTCTGCCTGTTTTCACTGATGCTGCCTTCACCAGAATAATCGTGAATAGGAATGTGGTAGTTAAAAACTGCATATGAAAGCAATGTGAAGTCAACTGCTTGAATTTGCTGAGCTCATAATCACAAGTGGAACTTGTAATAGCAATGGCACCATGAGACCAGCTATGTCGTCATTTTGATCGTGGTGTGCTCCCTGTCTGTGTAATTCATAAATGCAAATTTATTATGCACAGTAAAATCAGAAGACTGATTTTTAAAACTGGGTACGTTTTCTGTAAAGATAACAGGCTTGTACTAATAATGGAATGTTTATTTGTAAATGCCAGTGCCATTTGCCAGAGCATGAGCTCTTGAAGCTACACCTTCTTCTAAAGAGGGGGTGGGAGCACCTGCTCATTTGCGTTTAAAGTGATTAAAAAAAAACATAAAAACAAACACGATGCGTTTGGGCTCATACCCTAAAAGTGGCTATTTTAATAAGCTAAAAATGTTCTGTTGGGTTTTTTGAGCTTCACATTATGTCCTATGTAAAAAGGGACATAATAGGTCACCTGTAAAAGCTTTTTCTACTTGATTTAACCCATAAAAGTTTGTTTTGTTGGTATAAGTATTTAGGCTGATTCAGTGATGTTAATATTTTAGACATGAATAAAACCAATTAATTTCCTTTTTGTTACATTACAGTGTTGCTCAAATGCAGTTGAAATATCACAAATAATTTATTTTGTGTGTGGTCGGTGAAGAGGAATTACAGACGGTTACGTTTATATACAAAATCCACATGAAAAGGTAGAGAGCACCTACTTAAAAGGTCTGAGAGCTTTCAGCTGCAGTCTGTCTTTTTTGTTCTCTGCTACTGAGCCTTTTTCTCTTTCAAAACAAATTTCTGCGAGGCTTGTCTTTCCTGAAAAGCAGGGAGACGGCTTTCACTATTTCTGTCTCTTTTGTTCCAAAGTCCCTGGGAGATTTTCGCTTGGTAATATTCCACACAGCCCTGCTCTCTACCTGGAGTAACTTGGAGACAAATACACTTAAACTCAATAAATGAATGAAACATCTGAAAGCCTATAAAAGTTAGTTTATTTAGAGCAACATAATGTTTGCTTAAACTACATATAAATGCAATATTTAATATGTGCCTAAACATGTAGTTGTTAAGATGTTGTGTAAGAGTGTGTTTGACACAGAAATGTTCCCTCTGGAATGTAACCTTAACACACACAATGACGCAAACACACACTTCTTGTCTCCTCGGAAGTTTGGATGGTTGGAGCTGTCAGCACTGTAGTTGAGGTGACCTGAGAATAAAACCCCTGAGAGACTAAATGAGAGAGGTGAGAGAAACAACAACAGGAGAAAGAGGAAAGGGAAAAGAACAAAAACCAGGAGACAGTCTGTCTTATGGAGCCTGATAGCACCAAACATTCACAGGACAGAAGTGGGATGTGCTGCAGGCCCAGGAATCAGCACAGCACAATAAACCATCCTAGGATATTATAGTGGAATGTAGACTTATGTAGACTAATGGATTAATTTACCTCCTCAGTTTCTGAGCTGATTTATACACACACACACACACACATATATAAATATATATATATATTTATTAGTGCTGTCCATAGATTAAAACAATTAGCTAATTAATCTCAGATTATTGAATATATTAACATTACATTATAATTGAGAGCTATCAATCATAATATCTAACTTAAGTGAACTTAATAAAACAATGCTTTCATAAACCCATTATAATAAATGTCATATTTACCTATGTCTTTTAGCAAGGACAAAATTTACAGAAATTTAATAAAGTTATCAAACACTAAATTCTCAGTTAAATATAGATAAAATCTTAAAACTACAAAAGTTGATTTCATTGATTTCATCTTTTTTCTTTTGTTCTTTGATGAAGAGACATCACAACAGCTGAACGTGGCTTTAACGTGGATCTGATATGCAAGCTCGTAATTTAATCTGTGCTTTAATATATATATATATATATATTTTAGTGCTGTCAAACGATTAATTGTGATTAATCGCATCCAAAATGAAAGTTTTGTTTACAAATGTGTTATATATTTATTATTTATATAAATATACACAAATGCATGTATATATTTAAGAAAAATGTTATTTTTGTATATTAAGTATATTTTATATAATCTAACTTATATAAATATATACATTTAAATGCATGCAAATATTTTCAAAATATATACACGCACAAGTGTGTGTTAGATCCCACTTTATAGCTGTGAATGAGTTTCACAATTTGTATCTACATACTGTATACATAGGGGATTTTATCAAAAGGGACTTTTTTTGTTTGTTTTGTTTTAACAAAATTATTTTTGGAGCTTGGCAGAGATTCATTTTAAGTGCACTGCTTAATTTACAAACTTAGGAAAACCCAAAGGATCCTCCATCTTTTCACTGACAGGCTTGTTCTGCAGTAGATCAGGGATGAAAACCCACTGTGACATCACTAAAGCTGTGCCATGTGGTTATTTCACATCCCTCATGACTCAACTGACAGAAGATGCGGGAGCTCTGAGCAAATGTATGAGTGTGCAGAACTACATGACAGAGCAGGAAGTCTTGTGTGGCAGAGGAGGAAATGTGTGGGCAATCATGCAGAAGGCCCTGCGTCCATCCTGTCACACTAGAGAGGGGAGATCACATTTAAAGAAGTGTTAATGAACCGAGGATGAAAGTAAAATGTCATTGTGGTGTTTAAAGGATAATGCGATTTTTATCATCTATTGTGCCCTCTTACTCTTTGGTATAAAAACCTCAAGGTCATCGAGGGCTGGCTGTATGAGTAATAAAATTAGGCCTAAGGGTAACTTTTTTTTTTTTTTTTTTGCATGAAAGAGAGTTTGATCATTATTCTACTTGCTTATCTGACAGATCCCAGACTTATTTTGCAATGTGTAACACCAGCAAATAAAAAGTGTAGTATATTGTCATAATGTGACAGACTGACAAATCCATGGTCTGTCAGTGAATTGAAAGTGTATTGAATTATTGATTCCTTACTATATGAATGTAACAGAGGTATGGTGGTTTTCAAGCAGAGATGCCTGTGGCCAATATGCTAAGAGATTGACATATTGTATACTGGACAGTGTGAATGAATACCTCTAAAATGCATTCAAACAATCAAATTTAACTATTTGGTTTCATTGTACAAATCAAACTGAGCCAGCATCCTATTACAGTTGTAATCCCACAAAATGCAAATGTACTACACTGAATTATTTGCATCATACTGTAGTGGACTACCCCTTTTAGTGCATAAATTATAGTATTAGTACAGTAATGTATTCTTTGCTACATACATTTGCAGACTAGAGTGGCTTTTTGTCTCGAGGGATCCTTGCTCTTATGTTCGCTCCACCAAGCAATACTGACTCAGAAAGGGGGCCTGAAATAGGTGCACCTCTGATGAAAAATATTGTGGGGCACTACTGAAGCCAGAGACATAGCCACTGTACTTGAGAGAAAGTCAATTATTTTGTCAGTTTAAACAAACAAAAAAAACAAAACAAGAAAATGGGTTTGACTTCGTTAGATGGTAATTGCTTTGGACGTTATACTCATGATGCAAGTAAAATAAAACAGTATGAATGACATTTATAATAATAATGATTTTCATGTGAGTTCATAGCTCTAAACTGCATAGCACATAATGCACATGGCTGAATCCTTTTATTTTTTATAAATATAATAATTTTGCCTGCAGATAGAGTCTCACACCTCCTAAGGCAAATAGTTTCTCTTGTTTCTTCTTGACAAGAAAAGGCGTATTTAATCTATATGCATATAAAATATATTATTGCTCTCTGTTGAATACATACAGAAAGTATGTTATCCATAAACTAAATGAATCTGAATCCCTTTAAAGCTCCTGATATTTGCTAGGAGCTTTGCAGTTGTCTTACCTTTTAATTGGATGCTCATCTCTCAACTCAATCAATATCAATATGCCTTTGTTCGTCAATATTGATTCAATTACTAAATGAGTCCAGGGAATAATATAATCGACATGTAGCTCCCTATAGATGCATACAGTGCCCTGAACACAACTGCGAACAGAGATCCTGTCAAAAAAGAGACCTTTGAATCTTATGTATTGTCACCCATCCCACTCTCTATTTCTTTTATTCTTTTACCCCTGCGGTTTTCCATTTCTCCTGGCTCTCAAGTCATTTATGGGTGGTCTCTCTCTCATTTTGTTCTTATACACTGTGGACAATCGTTTGAGGCAACCTGACCTTGACCCACCAGCATCTGTCATTCATCCTGTCAGAAAGTCCCTCTGAGGCAAAACACACAGGGAGGTAAAAGCACACACCTCTTCACCAGGGATTGCGTGGCCATACAGTATGACCTCTGATATGTGCACTACTGATATGACTGATAATATCAGGTTTAAAGGCAAGAAGGCAAAGGCAAAGAGTAGGGTACAACAGGGCTAAAGGCCCACCTTAAGAAAAAATGTGCCATTCGCTGCACCTAAAATGTATAATTGCAGGAAAAAAAAACGTTATATTGAAGATTAATTGAGCAACATATTTTGCGTGAAAATAAATAATTCAAGTTGTATATTTTGTTTAGGAATCGTATAAATGTATGAGGAGGCAAGGGGGGGTCTTTTACCCCACACAAGGGGCAAAAGGCTCACCAGCATGGGGTAAAAGACACACAATATTGATACAATTACTTCAGCTAAAATAATGTTAAAATGTTCAGCTAAAATTAGTTTTTTTTTCAATAACTATGTCATTAAATGTTAATATAAAAAAATAAATTTTAAAATACAGAAACAAAATTGTTTTAAAGATTCTGAAAGTAATGAAGGGGGTTCAGTAATAATTGAATATATATTTACAGTAGTAAGAACAAATTATATTTTATTTCATAAAATAAATTATTATAACTTATTATAAATTATTATAACTTTTTTTGTGGCAATAATACTGTTAAACTTCTACAGGCCAACATTATTTACGTTAAATGATGAACAGTTTACCTCAAACGGCCAACCTACGTTAATCGTGTTAAGGTATCTGAGACGACAGATTAATACAGTTTTATTAAGTTTCAGACAGTGACGGATGGCTGAAATATGCGAATATGTGTGGAAATAGAGGAAAAAGTCGTTTCTGACACTGAAAAGCGAATTTAACATTTAAGTGAGTCAAATGAGTTAAAATAAGTGAATACGACTTTCTGCTCTAATGTAAACGCCTGCATTTGTCCATATCGACATGTAAATCATACAAATTACGTACAATATAGTCGGATCGCAGGTCTAAAAGAAGCGACGATCCGGCTCAAATAAACCGGTTCATTAATTCTCGAACAAAGTGATTCCCGGAAAAGAATCGACGTCTCAGGGCATTTCAAAGTGCGCGCACGCACAGCGAGTGACGCAGGCCGCGTTAGTGAGGTGATTAGATGCTTGTGTGGTTTATAAAGTCTTTTTACATACAAGTTATAATTCAAAATGTTGTTTTTTCCTGTCAGAAAAGCACATGGATACATTTGTGAGAGAAAAACTCGTCGAGTGCAGTCTTATTGAGGCGTCTAACGGTAAGTTCATGTTTATAATACATTTTACGTAATTGTTTGTCTGTGATAATCAACTAATGTTAACCCTCACGTAACTTAAACTCACATATATTTTTTATTTCGTGCTATAGTTAAAGCTAACTTTGTGTTCAGAATGTACATAATTTATGAGCGTAAACATCATATAACCATTTTCCAGATCGTGTTTTTGACTTGTCCTTATCACTTTGGTACACCTAGAAGTGTTTATATATGTAACGTTACTGTTTTAAAGCTGCGGAGTAACCCAGTAAAGTTACCTGCGTCACTTGTCATAGAAATGTCTGTGTGCGCGCATGCAGTGTGATCTCCCTTATCTGTGCCAGTGACTGTTCATGTGTGTTTGATATAGCCAGCCCAGCATATTAACATAAAACTGTGTTTTATAATGACTGGAACATCCCATTGATTAGACAGTTTGAAAGCACACCTTTCAGCCAATCACTATAGCATATCCGCTTCTGTAGACCAACTCATAGGTGAATTTAACAAATAATCATGATGGACTCAATTTCATGATGAACTTCACACAGTTAATTGAACTGAATCACTGTTATTAACAGTTAACAAATTAAAACAAATTGTATTTTTTTTTTTTTACTTTATTTTATAGGTTGGAACAAACATGGAATTCCTTAACCGAGCAGAGTCCACAAAACCCCATCCAGTTGTCGTGGCGATTTAAAAATGCCATCAGATCTCTGAGGCATTGATCATAATCAATGGACAGGTAAGGATATTCTGGACAATTTTCAAAAGGAATTGCAAATTGTATATTTAATTGCATTTTTCCACATGTGGACGCATACATTGTGACATAGTCCAAACGCAATCGAAAAGCATTTGAATTTCAGATGCCTTACACAGAAAGCTGTCAATTTGTGTCAAGGGTGGGACTATACTATGGGGCATGTTTGTATTGGGAGATATTTTGTAGTTTTTACCCCAAATCTCTCACTGTTTGCTCTCTGATGCACATCAGCAAACGTCTCTAGGTTACGTATGTAACCCTAGTTCCTCGAGGGAACGAGACGCTGCGTCGAAAGCGCTTTGGGGAACGCGTTCAGCGTACGCGACTCTGAATATCGTGTGTAATCAGTCCAATGGAAGGGCGTGACGTCACCGACGTGGTGACGTAAGCGACCAGGAAGCTATAAAAGCACGTGCCACGCAGCTGGCGTCAGCTTCGAGTACCAGCAAGCGCCAGCAGGGGTGCCGGGGGTATGGCTCCGAGACGCAGCGTCTCGTTCCCTCGAGGAACTAGGGTTACATACATAACCTAGAGACGTTCCTCTTCAGGAACTCGAGCTGCGTCGAAAGCGCTTTGGGGAACGAGTCCTAATGCCGCCAGACTACCAAACCCCTGCCTGGTGTGTATCCGAAGAGCACAGCTCAGGACAGAAGGACAGAAGCGCCTGGAGTGACTGGCATATCTCGGCCATAGAACCTAACAAATGTAGAGGGCGTGGACCACCCCGCAGCGTTGCAGATGTCCAGCATGGATACACCTGCTAAGAAGGCCTTAGAGGCCGCCATACCCCGAGTAGAGTGAGCCTTTACGGGACCGTACTGGAGGTCTCAGCCTCAGTGCACCGCGGAGGAAACGTGTAACTAGGGGGTGTCTTCCCAGAGACTGACCGTCAAGAAGGGCGTGGTAGGCCGCAATGGCCGCCATGTAAACCTTCAGAGTAGAGTGGGTCAACCCTGCAGAGAGCCTAGCCTGTAGAAACTCCAGAACTGTACCAACTGGGCAGTTTGCTGGGTCTAGCTGGTGGTCTCTGCACCATGAAGTGAAGAGCTTCCACTTCAGGGCGTACAGTTTCCTCGTAGAGGGAGCTCTGGATTGGAGTAGGGTCTCAACAACCTCAGTTGAGAGACCAGCTGCTACCAGTTGTGCCCCCTCAGGGGCCACACCCACAGCTTCCACAACTCCGGGCGAGGGTGAATTATCGTGCCCTGCGCCTGTGAGAGTAGGTCTGTCCTGATCGGTATCTCCCACGGAGAGCCGTCGAGGAGCGAGACTAGATCTGAGAACCATACTCGGCCCGGCCAGAACGGGGCTACTAATAACAGACGGACCCCGTCCCGGCGTACTCTCGCCAGAACTCCCGGGAGCAGAGTGATAGGGGGAAATGCGTACAGACGAAGCCTCGGCCAGGTCTGTACCATAGCGTCCAGTCCCAGAGGAGCTGGATGAACTAGAGAGAACCAGAGGGGACATTGCGACGTCTCCTGAGTCGCAAAAAGGTCTACTTGAGCCCTGCCAAACACTCTCCATATCTGATCTACCACCCGTGGGTGAAGTCTCCATTCCCCGGGCCTCGGCCCCTTCCTCGACAGTATGTCTGCTCCCATATTTAACTTCCCAGGAATATATACTGCTCTTAATGAGAGGAGTTTGCTCTGGGACCACACCAGGATCTGGTGCGCCAGCTTGTACAAAGGGCGCGAACGCAGACCTCCCTGGTGGTTGATGTAAGAGACCACTGATGTGTTGTCGGTGCGCACCAACACATGGTGACCTCTCAGGTCTGGGAGGAAGTGCTTCAGTGCACGATAAACTGCTAGCATTTCTAGACAATTGATATGCCATGTTAGATGGCGATCGCTCCACAGACCACGGGCAGGGTGGCCACTCATGACCGCACCCCAGCCGGTGAGGGACGCATCCGTCGCTAGTGTCACACGGCGACAAGGAGCTCCCAGCACCGGGCCCTGATTCAAGAACCAAGGTTTCTTCCACATGTCTAAGGCACGGAGGCAGCGCCGCGTGACCTTGATAGTGCGAAGCGGATTGCCCCTCGGGGAAAATCCCTTGGTCTTGAGCCACCACTGTAGGGGTCTCATGTACAGCAGGCCAAGAGGTATCACGTTGGTATCACATCTCTGAAATTGTTTGACAGTGAGTGACTGGCCTTCTCTGACTCTCTTGACTGAGATGAGGATCGACTCGATACGAGCAGGGGACAATCGTGCCTGCATCGCGGTCGAATCCCATACTACGCCTAGATAGGTGGTTCTCTGAACCGGAGAAAGTACACTCTTCTTGGCGTTCAGTCTCAAACCCAGCTCCCCCATACGTGCGAGAACGACATCTCGATGTCGAACCGCAATCTGCTCTGACTGAGCTAAAATCAACCAATCGTCGATATAATTGAGAATGCGGATGCCCTGCATGCGCAGGGGGGCCAGAGCCGCATCTACACACTTCATGAACGTGCGGGGTGAGAGTGCGAGGCCAAAGGGAAGTACTCGATATTGGTAGGCTTCGCCCCTGAAAGCGAACCTCAGAAACTTCCTGTGTTGTGGAAGGATAGAGATGTGAAAATATGCGTCTTTGAGATCTATCGTGACAAACCAGTCCTCGGACCTGATCTGAGCTACAACATGCTTGATTGTGAGCATTCTGAACTTCAGTCTCATAACTGAACGATTTAAGACCCTCAAGTCTATAATCGGACGCAGCCCCCCATCCTTCTTTGGAACTATGAAATACCGGCTGTAAAATCCGGACTCCCTGTCCTGAGGAGGGACCACCTCGATGGCCCCCTTCTCTAATAGGGTTTTCACTTCCTGTTCCATAACCAGACCCTGCATGGGGCCCACTATCGTGTGAACGACCCCGTTGAAAATAGGCGGCACGGAGCCGAACTGAATGCGGTAGCCTTTTTCTACTATATGCAGGACCCAACGAGATACATTTGGCAGTAGTTTCCACGCTGCTAAATAATCTACTAAGGGAATCAGTCTCTCGAGACTGACCTCTGGTGTAAGAGACCCCCGCAGGGGCGGCGAGCGTCCCAGCCCCGCTACGCGCACGGGCGGAGGATACTGAGAACGATGCTCTCCCGGGGCCGCTGCGCCCTGGAGCACTGGCAGGGTTGGAAGAATGACCCCTAGAGGGCACTGAGGTGGGACGGGCACCGTGGACTGCGGTGTGTACCGTTCTACCCCAGCGGAGGCTGCCATCTGCTAGGGTGCGGCTGGGGCATCTCCTTCCCAGAACAGGCCAGTCGGCTGGATCGGGGCGTCCATGAGGCAGACCCTGTCCCGTTCTTTCATATCGGACCGGGTCAACCATAAGTGCCTCTCCGCGGCCACATCTCATCATGCAGGTCGGGAAAGAATGGAAGGCCCCGGCTGGGAGGTGGCTGACTCGCGCGCAGGAAGCGTTCATCCAGCTTGCTTCTCTGCGGTTCAGTAGACTTTTCGGCGGGCCAATCGATACTTAATTTGGCCACCGCGCGAGTAACCACCTCTAAGAGCTCCTCATACTGTAGCGAGTGGGGTGGCGAATCCCTATCGAGCGACTCCACATCGACCTCCTCGGAGGAAGAGAGGCGGAGCGTCGATCCCTCACCCTGAGTGGAAGGAACCGCTGTGCGTGCTTCCGACTCTAGGGATTGGGTGCCGGATCTGGCAGAAGTGGAAGGAGATAGGGACTGGCCCGTCTCCATCCCCTCCACCAGATCGACTTGCGAACCCCACGAGTGCAGCCGCCGTTCTGCCTCCTCGAGAGCCGACTCAGCGTGCTTCGAACCCAGGCAAACCACGCACAGGTTGTGTGTATCCCCACCCATTATGTATCTCGGGCAGGGAGGAACACACAGCCTATAACGCGATTTGGAATCGCCATCTGAGTGCTTAACTTTCGCCTTGCTTTTTGGCATGTCTAGGAGCTCTTTTAACTGGACAGACAACAGTAAATAAGACTCACAAGACGGACAAATGACATTCACACACAGAGCGCTTGCTGAAAGACGCGAAGCTGACGCCAGCTGCGTGGCACGTGCTTTTAAAGCTTCCTGGTCGCTAACGTCACCACGTTGGTGACGTCACGCCCTTCCATTGGACTGATTACACACGATATTCAGAGTCGCGTACGCTGAACGCGTTCCCCAAAGCGCTTTCGACGCAGCTCGAGTTCCTGAAGAGGAACAACATTGCAGTTCTACTCTTGTTTACCTATTTGCATCTTACCCTATATTTTATTCCTCAGGTGAAAAGCATTTGGTTAATGGTGAATATTGACTAATAGTACCATGTGGCTCTAACTGTTAGCAGGGGATAGTAGCTGCATTTGGGGTAAAAATGACAGAATTATTTATTGTGTAAGGTGCCAAGAATATAAGGAGATCCGGGTTGCACTGTCTGTTCTTTAACACGCATCTCTTGGAGTGGCAGCTGCCTTTAGTAGTGCCTTAACCTCCATTGTTCAAAGCATTTGGCACAATTGTCTTTGAGTGACGTCACCTCCCAATACAAACACTCTCCATAGTATGGTCCCACCTCTGACAAAAATTGACAGCTTTCAATGTGAGGCATTGGAAATTCAGATGCTAAAGTAATTGCGATTCCATTTGAGTTTTGGCAGGTAACATGTGCGACACAGAGAAAAAACAGACATGGTAATTAATAACACATCATGTACTTGTTCTTATGATGCATCTATGCTAACATTAGTCTGTTTCTCTCTTATTCCAAGGTCACCGTAGCCGCCAGATCCAGTCTGTATCCAGATCAGAGGGTCACTGCAGTCACCTGGATCCAGTACGTATCCAGACCAGATGGTGGATCAGCACCTAGAAAGGACCTCTACATCCCTGAAAAACAGCGGAGACCAGGACAACTAGAGCCCCAGATACAGATCCCCTGTAAAGACCTTGTCTCAGACGACCACCAGGACAAGACCACAGGATCTGACTTTGCTGCAGCCTGGAATTGAACTACTGGTTTCGTCTGGTCAGAGGAGAACTGGCCCCCCAACTGAGCCTGGTTTCTCCCTAGGTTTTTTCCCCATTCGGTCACCGATGGAGTTTTGGTTTCTTTGGTTTTCCTTAGCTGGGGACAATTAATATCAAGCGATATCATCGACTTGATTGCACAGAGGGACGATATATCACTGAATCAATGATGAACTGACTTTAACTGAAAACTGAGTGTTTACTTTTGTCCCTTTGCATTATTACACACTATTTTCCTATTTAATACTGTAAAGCTGCTATGATGCAGTATTTATTCAATATGTCAATGTCAATGTCACCTTTATTTATATAGCGCTTTAAACAAAATACATTGCGTCAAAGCAATTGAACAACATTTGAAAGGCTTATTACTCATAATAGATGGAAAATACAGCTGCAAACGGACTTTGCTTTTCCATTTGAAATTTGGCAGTCACTGTGCATTCATGAAAACTGAAACAGTAATTTTTGTTCAGTGTTTTTGAAACAGTGTTTTTGTTCAAGATTTGCAATTGTGTTTGGATTATGTCACAATTTGTCACAATTGTCATTAATTATACACCCTGGTCTTAAAGCTCTCGAATTTCATCAAAAATATCTTAACTTGTGTTCTGAAGATGAACGAATGTCTTAGGGGTTTGTAACGTGAGGGTGAGTTATACAGTAAATGACAGAATTTTCATTTTTGGGAGAACTATATGTTGAACTACCCTAAGCAGTGCACATCTACCTCACAGGAGTCTTTATATACTTGATATAAATTTTAGGACATCTTTAAATTATTTTACATTTAAATTTAAAAAATTTTAATTGTCAATGTCATTTCACTGTGTATTTAAATAGCTAAACATGTCAAAATGTAATAGTTAAATATCTAGACACAGGTCATTCAGAAATAATTTATTGCAGCTGTATTTCTGTGATTTTCTATTTTATTTTTTATTTGCATTTTCTGGAAACAAAACAAAGGGGAAAATTGCATGTTGTTTGTCATTGGAACAAATTTGTGAATGTCAGATGGCATTAAAATTATTTTTTAACAGTCTAAATAACCTGTATTCTTCATTATTTATTAATCCATGATTGCTTTAAGCAAAAGTGAAATTATGAGAATAACCCAGCAAAAATAACCCAGAACCATAAAAATACAAACACACAAATGGTAAAAATGACTCTATCTTGGGTTTTCTCAATAACCCAGCATGCTGGGTTAAAATGTGTAAACCAGCATGCTGGGTTACTTTAACCCAGCACGTGTTCTGTCCAATATTTACCCAGCGCTGGGTTGCTAATTGGGTTATTTTTAACCAGCCATTTTTAGAGTGTATATGATATTTACCATTTAATCTAACCATGTTATGTCAACAAATAGAAAAGTCAGCAATCCGTTAATTTTCATATTAATGTGCACCTTAAGCCCCAACAGCAAGGGCACTTTTTACCCCAAATACCATAATTGTACATATTCTTTAGTTATTTAAAAGCGGTTGCTTTAATTATCTTAAACAAAACTGAAAATCATAAAGAAGACATTGTCTCAAAATATATGCATTACTTTTTAGTGGTTCTCATTTGCTACTTAAATCTACATTTTAAACATTTTCAAAAACATCAAATATTAGCTCAAGTAATCACAGAATCAATTTTGCGCTGCTGTGCGCGATCGCGTCATTGATCAGACAAAAATACACGGGCATCTTGAAAAGCGGATGTTTTGGAAACTGCCACGCCTCGTTTTTTGTGCCATCTAGTGGTTTAGATTAAAATAATATCAAAGGCGCCTTTTACCCCGGGGCTCCTTTAGCCCCGTTGTACCCTACTCACCAATTAATTCAATTATATCTGACAAGGCTTATGAGAGCTTATGAGCACAGTAGATACGTACAATTCTGCAATGCACTGACATGGTTGTTGACCGAAGGCAAGTAGAAACCTCATCATTTAGTTTGTTTTTCAAAATCTTTCCTCAGTAATTCTCAGAAGTCTCATGCCAGTGTTCTGACCAGTTTTTCCTATATCATGCATGTTTTGAAGATTACTTTTTCTAAATATAATTTCTGTGTGTACTTCAAGGCTACTAAGCCAAATGTGTTACATAAAATTCTGGGCATTGTATAACTTAATTTTTTTCTGTAGGTCTCAGACATTGAAGACTCACTGTCAGTATTTTCCTCTCTCACACCATTGATGTTTACGTGTCGACCGTGATAAGGCCAGGTGTGCCTTTTCAATAATCTGATAAAAGCTGTTCCTTTGCATCCCATTAAAACAAGACTGCTTGAACAATCTCCTGGATATCTTTTCCTTTTTTCTCTTTCTCTTTTTGTCTCTTCTCCTTCCTCACAGTTGTCTTCTGTTCTTCTAAATTAGTGATTCTCAACTGGTGGCCATAACAAATTGGGCCACATGTCTGGACTGATAGATCAGTAGAGAAGAGCAATGATAAATGCAAATAATGAAATGCTATAATGCTGTATAATCATGCTTGCTTAGTACAGCACAATAAGAGGAAAAAACACTATACATATAATCTGTCAAAGACTACATCCAGTTGATTTTGGAGGAAATTCATCTGTCATATGGTTGAAGCTATCCAGATGGCAACATGGACAGGTTCGTGAAATGCCCTCATCCTTAAAAACCATGAACGAGACTATGCAATGTGTTTTGTTTTGTGAATTAATGCCCTCTGAAAGCATGAAATAATTAAAATTCAATTTACATGTGGAATAGACCAACGGTTCTAACCTCTCCGCACATTTTTTGTATGTCTTCTTCATTTTAAGGCACTTGATTCAGATCATCAGCTCAATAGTGCAATAGCAATAGCAATAGGGAGAGCAAGTGTGTCAGATAAGAGATATATACAAAATGTGCAGAGCACCCAGGACCAACGTTGAGAATCACTGGATTATAATGTAGTAAAAGTAAATTTTCTTATTCAATCTGAATCATGTACATTTTATGATGTTGCGGATCATTTGGAGTTTCTACTAGCCTATTAAAATTGTATTATATAGCATGTTATGCAAATTACCTGTGTTGTAGTGCTTGGTGCAGTATCTCAAATCAGAATCATCCTTGAGGATGAACTGTGGGAGTGTCAAACCATCGGCAAACTGTACAGGTCCCTTCTCTTGCCACTCAAAGATCAGGTCATTCATTGTGTAGCCAACTAGGAGAAAAACGAAGATATATATATATATATATATATATTTTTTTTTTTTTTAGATTTTACATGCTGTTACAATAGTATTACTATTTCATAATGGAGAGGTTAATGTTGTAAAATTAGCCCTTTTCATATTCTGCAAATATTCCAACATCTTGCACTTTCATTAAAGGATTCTTTCACATACATAATCTGTCATTAATTACTTGCATTCAAGGTCATCCCAAACTTGCATGCACTAAATCTTCATAAATATTCATTTTGTGTTTTGTAAACAACATATAAAAAATTTGTAGTTTTCAGATGAACCCAAAGGACTTTGGCAGCCTTTTGTCTCACAAGGGACAAGTTTAAGTAAGTAAATATTCCTTTAGTTAAACCATTCTGATGGTTTAATTTAAGAACTAGTTTTTTTTTTTATAAAAATGCAGATATATCTGAGGCCAAATGAGAGGGCTGTTCCAGAAGGCTAGAACATTACAAAATCATTTACTACTTTTCAGATAGATATTAGCAATTGATTCACAATAGAGCAATAGAGGCATCTAATAAACAGTGAATTTGGATTCATAGTTTATATTCGAAAGGCAATGATGTGATTTTTTTTTAATACACATGTATGTAAAAAGAAACAATCTTATTGTGTTTTTTTTTTCCCTCCATTGTTGATTTAAACTATGGCCATACAACCATAAAGCATGTTGACTGCAGAACATAATAAAAAGGCACACAGCTTCAACATGAAGTTAAAACATATCACAACGCATTAAGCAGTTCACCAGCACAATATCCTCAGGGTTGCAATTGCACCGGAAATTGTATGGTGTGATGTTGAAATGGCAGATATAATTATCTCTGTTTCTTCATATAGCTCTGGTGTCACTTGCTTCTCTTGGTGGCACCACTTTACCAGAGGGAAGGTGAGTATGCTCATTATTCTATTCTATTCTATTCTATTCTATTCTATTCTACTGAATGAGCTAACTATTCCCAACAGAGATGATCTCTTCAATTTAACATTGTTGTCTATTATCAAGAGCCTCTCAGTGAGCAAATCTCTTAACGACATGAACATGGCCACTCTAAAACATGTAGTTATGAAGACAGATTCCCCATAACATGGGGCCTTTCTTTAAAAGCCTCAGCCCCAGCTTAGAGCAATAGCCATGGGGGAGATTGATTTAGCTGTGGCATGATTTTAAATCAATAGAAAGCTCTTGGAATAATATACCAAACACTTTGACCACTAGTTGTACAAGTCTTTAACCAGGCATTCAGCACTTCGTCTGTAGAGAGCACTATGTGCCTATGTGTCCTTAAGTTACTGTCTAGAATGGTATATAATTTCTCCGTGATGATTTTAAGGATGTCTTTAGGGCCTTGCCTATCCATAATGACATAATTTTTTATGACCCTACCAGGTGAATGCCAGTGCTGAACACACTTTATATCAAATCTGCTATTTACCTCATCCTAGCTACCGGCTGAAGTTATATTATGAAATGAGAAACAGTGTCTGCTTTCTACAAATGTGAACGAGGGGTGGGGGTGTTACATAACAAGCTCTTGATGAGAGGAGGTCATACGAGATTACTCACAACTCTCCAGCTGCATTATGCACGTCTGCACATCCATGGGGAAATTCTTCAGATCCATCGGACACGAGAGTGTCAGAGTCAGTCTAAAAATTGAATGAGAAAAGGCACAGATTTTAAAAAATATACTCACACCTCTTGTTTTTAATATGTAACCCTGGACCACAAAGCCAGTCATAAGATGTATACATCATCTGAAAGCTGAATAATTAAGATTTCCATTGATGTATGGTTTGTTAGGATAGAACAATATTTGGCCTAGATACAACTATTTGAATATCTGGAATCTGAGGGTGAAAAAAAAAATTACTAATCAAAAATTAAGTTTTGATTAAGTTTTGAAATGTACAGTACTAAATATCATCATGGAACTAATGAAATTTTTATATATATTTTTGGCATAAAAGAAAAATCAATACTTTTGACCCATACAATGTATTTTTGGATATTGCTACAAATATACCACAGCGACTTAAGACTTTCCAAGTGTAAAACATTTTAAGGAAATTTAAATGCACAAAAAATGTAAATGGAATTCCATCTACATTCTCTGAATGAGTAATCTGTAAATCCACAACTCAGACAAAGAAGGGAATTTAAGTTGAGGGCTTTGAGCATTTGAAGCTGGTTGAGTGGTGGGATTTCTGAACGGGGCCACTAAAGCATAGGAGAGACAAGTCTGACAGCCGCAGATTGGCCATGTTTTAATTACACTCCTTCTCCCTCAGGGTGCCATGTGGGTTTCAGTTAGAGTGAATCCTCTGTCATCTCACATCTGCACAGCTTTCCGTCATATCTCCTCAAAAGCCTGACATGATTTACCACTCGCTATCAACTCCAGCACTTTCTTTCTATCCTATGCTGCCACAGTGATATTGACTTCCTATGGATTCACTGCATTGATTGATGTTGAATGACAGTGTTCATCCTGGCATTTGTTGAGGGGTTAGTTGCATTTTAGAGTGTGAAGGTATGACTCTAATTACTCAAGTCTGCATTAGCTGAGACATTTGATTACTAGGATGGTGGATTATTATTGACATTTTCAGGAGCTAGTATGCAGCAGCTGTTTTCATAGACCATGACCCTATACCTACTCAAATTTATGTGTCAAAAGTCAGTCAGCTGCTGCTTACTGTAACTATTTTGATTGGTGCTGAAGTCTCACCTGATTGAATAGAGGACATTTCCATTCTTGAAAATTCTTAAGAGCTTGTTGTCAGTGGTGACCTCGTGGAAGTGCGCTCCCTTCTCATTGGCGAAGAACAGATCAGGCTTCCAAATGGAGTCTAACATCGAGGGATCAAGGTCCAGGGAGTCATCTGGGTACTCGCTGTAAGCTAACCGAGGGTCATTCCATTGCTGCCGGAGAAATATGTTCACTCTGTAATCCTAAGAATAAATGCTTAACATCAGTCGAGGCAAATAGCACAGGAGATGTACAACAGGCCTCTGTCAGTTTTAAATCAGATAGAATGGGTATTTTCACATACAAGCATGCACAGCCAACACAGCCAAGTGAAATAGAAATGAGCATCATTGCTTAAATATATGGTACATTAAAATGCTGTGTGAGATTTTCATATATTCAATCAATACACTGCTGTCTACTTTTGTTGTGTTTCACAGCTGTAATACATTAAATCAGTGGCTATCAACCGGTATGTTGCTACATAATGTTCATTCTTAAAGGGTTGCAATCAAGAGAGAAAAACACTGCTAAATGCAAATAATAAAATAAAGCCAATTGTAAGAGTATGATAGTAAACAAATATGAGGTAGGATAAAATGTTACCCAGATATTTTATTTTTTATTTTTGCCTGATATTAAATAAACTTGATAAAAGCTGTTCAAATTAGGCATAAGACAACATGGGCAGGTTGCATATACCCTCTTCTGAAAACCATGAGCAAAATCCTTCAAAGGCAAAGCAAATATGACCCCGATTTCATTAAATGTGGGTGACAAGTTTAAGAAGCATTACTTTAAATAAATAGATTTTAGACATACTGTAATAAGGTGGGTAATATCATCAGTATGAGGTTGTGACGGGCCATGGAGTTTAGCCAGCTGTTACCTTGCCAACAGTTATATAAGGTAAAACGGAAATGCTTTTTGTTTAACAAAGGTTATGCCTACAAAAGAAATCCAAGTCATTGGGCATGTAGAGACGCAATCATCAATGAGATCTGTTCTTGCGTGTCGTAAACTCCATCATGCTCTTACGTTTGCCTTGAGACAAATTCAAAAACAACAAACGTCTTAAATGTGGTTCTTAAATTTACAGCTCACAGTCCATATTAAATTAAAGTTCTGTGGATAAAATGTGACACAGTTTTATGACATAATATATACCATAATGTTTTGCCTAGAAGCCTGTAAGAATTGCATGAGTAAAGAAGAAAGAACCTTAGTGAACCTCAACAATAAGATAGGAGACAGATTTACGATAATCTGAAACTAATAAAAGCTTAAATAAATGTTAAAAATGCATCCGAGGACAGATTGAAACTTCTGCTTTCTTGACAACAACAGCTCTTTCATTCAGAATTTTAAGAATATACTATGTATAATCAGACTGAATTTGCCTGAAAGCAACAAAGACAAGCAGCCACTAATAATGAATGGAATGTGACAGCGCGTGTGTGATATAATTTGTTAGGCAGCAAGGCGGATGGAGAACAGGGCGGTATTCATATCTTATCTGTGTCTTTCTAAAGCACTCGAATAACTTCATTAGACGGTCTGTGCATCAGAGTGCATGAGTGGTGGTATATTGATATGGAGTTTCACGTAGGAAACCAGCGTAACACGGTTAGTGACTAAGCAAACCTCAACTGTGTCAGTTCCCCATTTGTCAACATTCAAACATCATCTCAAGGCAGAGGATGTCGTGTTTAGCAGAAACAAAAAAAGAAGTCAAAGCATTAGTTTTCTGCTCCTCTTCCTAAAACATCTTACTTTGGTGGTTTGTTGACAGGAACATAGCTGACGCTCCAAATTACAGATCACCGAATTGGCCAACATCTCAGCTGATGAAGCATGGCTTACTTTCATTATAGATGTCACACCACTGCTTTGTCAATCTCTTGGTTGCTTTGTCATCAACTTAGCGGCTAATTCTGTCCTCTGCACATTTCTTTGCAGTCGGTGTGGTGGAGCTTGACAGAACCCGTGCATCGCATCTGCGATTGCTCAACCAACTGCAGGCCTTCACTGGCTCCATGGCAATCTCCACACATCTGCTGTGTAATTGCCTACTCAAGCGGGACTCTCTGGCATTGAGGGGGAATCTGCGCCCGTGCCAACAAGCCAACGATTAATCACATCTCCATATGTCTGTGGCTTCTGTACAGTCAGATAGTCCTGTCAATACATTCACCGCTTTGGTAGTGACTATTGAAACATTGAACCTGCATGTTGTCAGCATAACCACTGGCAACTCTACTCCTGTATGTTGTCAGCATTTGCCAAAATGAGCAATGGTGAAAAAAAAATCTGTGCCATTTGCAAGTAAAAATCACTTTCCGCACCAGTGCAGACATGCAAAATCACTCTTCAATGTGGAGATGGATATAAAAGCCTATTTTTTTGCACATTGATTAAATGGCAAATTACACCATCGTAACTCCACTTTATGAAGCAGCAGATAATCTTGAGATTATCGTTCTTATCAGTTGGTTTATAGAACTGGGCTGCTCAGATCTTAATTTGTTGGATTTCCTGCACATGGACAGGCAGATGTGTTTGGATTTTCAAAGACCAAAGAATAATCATACTGTATGTAAATGTGTTCAACAACAACACCTTAAAAGTATGTTTTCAAACCGCAGCTACTTGTAGTTAGACCTTAACAACCTTATAATCAGACAATAGAGGAATAGTGGATTGAAACAGTGGAATGAGGAAGATAATACATGAGAAAATTACTCCTTTTCAAGTTAGAAATGTTTGGTAATTCAGTCGCACATTTCCTTCAAGTGTTTAGATGTTCCTGTCCTTTGATTTCCTTTAATTTTAGAGAAAGTGACATATGAATGTCAGCTGTCTGGGAACTGAGGATTGTCCAGAATGATGTTCTGTTAATGCAGTGTCCTATGTTCCAGGATGTAAGGATTATCCCATGACCCTAATGCAGAGGGAAGGTGATCTTCAAAGGCCAGATGGTTAAGGGCAGGAAATCTAGGAAGGGTTACTATAATCCATATGTGACATGGGTAACCATAGAGAGAATTCCTATACATGGCATTTTACCCTCTTATTCACCCTTAAACCTAGCCTGGACAACAAATCTTATAGGGATATTGTTTATTACTGCACATTGATACTCTCCTTGATGTTATGTGTTAAAATGTGTACTGTTTACCTGTAAATTGAAAACATCTAGATGTTCATTCAGTTCTTGAAAATATACTTTCTTGATAGACTTTAACAATGTGTTTTTAAGATGACCTGATGTTAACACCAGTGGGGTTAATGAAAAACATTAATTGATTTGACCAGTAACTTTGAATGAAAAATCTTTAGAAAATTATTTTAAGTCTTCAATGCAATTTTTTTGTATATATATTTTGGTTTAGTCCACTTTACAAAAATGACTATTACCAATTTGTATAACTATCAATTCATATACAGTATATATATAATATATAAATATATATATATAGTGACGCGTGGCCCGAGCTCTCATCAGCATCGACCTGGAAACAGAGCAGGCACACCTGCACCTGCTCATTACGGGCTGAGCGGTCACAGCTGCAGCCCATCAGGAACGGGCTTTATAAGCAGCATCAACGAACACAGAGGTGAGAGATGTCTCCAAAAGACTCGGCTAACAATTCTCTGTGTTTCCCTCCAGACAGCAGCGTGTGACCACCAGCCCACTAAGGACACTAAGGACTTCATGGACCCACACAGCACTGCGCACCAAAGGAGGAAGAGAAGGCAGAGATCACTGAGCACCGGAAACCCCTCACGTTGGCTATTTTTCCCTTTACCACCTCAATAAAATCCACCCTTTGGGGAACTTACCTTGATCCTCGTGTCGTGTGCTTCTTCACCCCGTCACACTGGTGGAGAATGCGTGCATTGCAGTGAAGAAATCACAGACCCACGACATCACTATCACCGTTTACTTGGTTTATTGACGGACGTTTTTTTCTGTGTTGTTTTCTCACGTCCCCCTTCTGTTTCCCCAGGTGGCGCTCCTCCCCCAACGATGGAGGATCTGTTGAAGCCCCTCACCGAGGTGAGCATCCGCCAGCAACAGATTATGGAGCACATGGCCTCCCGACAAGGGGAAACGGAACGATAGCTCGCCGCCCTCCGCATGGCGGCCGCCCCGCGAACTCCGCTACCTGACCTCCGAGCCCAGGCTACCCAACTCATCCCGAAGATGACGCCGCATGATGACGTCGAGACATTCCTTCAGATGTTCGAGGGAGGCGTGGCCCAGGGACGATTGGGCACGGATCGTGGCGCCGTTGCTGACGGGAGAAGCACAGCGGGCGTACTTCATGCTTACCCTCGAGCGGAGCGGTTCTTATGAAGAGTTGAAGAAGGAAATCTTGGGGCGGGTTGGACTGTTGCCCGTTAGTGCCACCCAACTATTTCATGACTGGTCCTACAATCCACGGCGGCCCGCCCATGCGCAAGTGAAGCTACTCACTCCCCTGGACGCGCTTGGCTGGCAGGCTGTGCCATACACACGGAAACTCCAAAAGTGGGCGGAAGTGAAGATAAATGGCCGGCTGGTCCTCGCCCTCCTCGATTCAGGCAGCGCGGTCACCCTTGTCCGGCCAACTGTCCTTCCTCCATGGCTGGAACCCAAAGCCAGACTGCCCATCACCTGTGTCCACGACGATACTAGAGAAGTACCGGCATGACGCGTCACCATCGCGGCGCCCCCTGGCGCCTGGCCGGTGGAAGTCGGGATCGTCAAGGATCTGCCTGTACCGGTCCTCCTCGGCAGGGATGACCTCTTCCAGCAGGTGACTGGGGCTGGGGCCTTTGCCCGAGAGCAGCATGAGGACGACCGCCTCAAACACTGCTGACCCCAAGTTAGGGTCGCCGATGGGAAGGACCTCCAACCGGCACCTCACCCAACACCTCACTTCGTGGTCAAAAACGGCCTGCTGTACTGTGTTGCCCAGCGAAGGGGGGAGGAGAAAACTTTCCTGGTGGTCCCACGGACCAAGACAGGAGCAGTGATGGAACTGGTGCATGCCCATCCCATGGCCGGCCACCTGGGGGCCCAAAACACCATCCAACGCATACGCGACCGTTTCCACTGGCCGGGCCTGGAGGCTGAGGTGAATCGCTTCTGTCAGGCCTGTCCCACCTATCAGCGGACGTCTCCACGCAGTCCTCCCCCCAGCCCGCTGATTCCGCTACCCATCATTGAGGTGCCCTTCGAGCAGATTGGAATGGACCTAGTGGGGCCACTGCCAAAGTCGCCCTGGGACACGAACACATCCTGGCCATCCTGGACTACGCCACCCGCTACCCTGAGGTCATCCCACTCAGCAAAGCCACCGCGAAAGCCATTGCCCAGGAGCTCTTCCTGTTGAGTAGTTGGGTCGGCTTACCATCCCAGATACTGACTGACCAGGGCACCCCCTTCATGTCCCGGGTGATGGCTGACCTCTGCAAGCTTCTCCAAATAAAACAGCTCCGCACCACCGTATACCACCTGCAAACGGAGGGCCTGGTTGAACGCTTCAACCAAACCCTGAAGCAAATGCTGTGGCGAGTGGCTGCTTAGGACAAGCACGACTGGGACAAGATGCTGCCCTATGTCCTGTTCGGCATCCGGGAGGTACCCTAGGCGTCCACCGGGTTTACCCCCTTCGAGCTCCTCTTCGGCCGGCAGCCCCGCGGCCTGCTTGACGTCGCCAGAGAAGCCTGGGAACAGCAGCTGGTCGTCCACCGCTCCACCATCAAGCACGTCAGGGAGATGCGGGAGAGGATTGACAGGGTCATGCCCATCGTCCGGGAGCACCTTGCCAAAGCCCAGCAGGCCCAGCAATGACCTTACAACAGGGCGGCCCAGCCACGGGAGTTTCAGCCTGGAGACCACGTCATGGTCCTAGTCCCCACTGCCGCCTGTAAATTCTTGGTCAGCTGGCAAGGTCCCTATACCATTATGGAAAGGATCAGCCCTGTCACCTACCAGGTCCGGCAGCCCGGAAGACGCAGAGAGGACCAACTGTATATATATATATATATATACTGTATATGAATTGATAGTTATAAAAATTGGTATATATATATATATATATATATATATATATATATATATATATATATATATATATATATATGACGTTTCCGTCAAAATCAATATTGTGTCTTCGTATTGAAAAGTCAATCCTACCCAGTACCTAAATTGAACTACCTTACTAACTATTCATAAGCAGTAATTAGGAGTTTACTGAGACAAAAGTCAGAGTTAATAGTAAGAATTAGACCTTAAAGTAAAGTGTTACCAACAATTATTTACTTCTATATTAAAATTATATTTTGTTTACTAAAATTAAGTATTACTAATGTTATTCCTTCTGAAAACTGAAAACCTGAACTAAACTTTTCATGTCATTAAACAATCATCTGATATTTGTACTTACTGATCTCATCAAACACAGTCATAAGAGTCTACAGGGTAATTTCTGTCATATCACTTCTGGTTTTCTTGTCACTTGACAAGTGACGTCCTGCATTTGCATCCAAGTGATCATTATCTAGTCTTGTGAAAACTTATTATAGCTTAAACTGTAAATTATACTCCTTGTTACAAGTATGGTAGAACCATCACTTCTACCACAAAAGACTGCTTTGTAACTAATATTCCTGATTTATCTCAATTCCTTAACACATCCAAAAACTCAGAACAACTTGAGCTCATGGAACAGAAACTATGGACTCTCTCTTGTCTAACATTTTAGATAAGGTTGCTTCTTTATGCTTAAGGAAGATTAAGGAAAATAGTCTGACACCAAGGTATAATGAGCACACTCGCACCTTAAAGAGAGCAGCCCCAAAAATGGAGCACAGTTGGAGGGAAACAAAACTAGAGGTATTTCGTATTGCTTGGCGGGAAAGACTAGCAGTATTTCGTATTGCTTGGCGGGAAAGTACCCTATCCTACAGAAAAGCATTAAAAACTGCAAGATCTGATTACTTCTCTTTTAGAAGATAACAAACATAACACCAGGTATTTATTCAATAGAGTGGCTAAATTAACGAAAAAATAAAGCATTAACAGGTGTTGACATTTCCCAACATCAGTAATGACTTTATAAACTACTTTACTTCCAAGATCGATACTATAATAATAATAATAATGATAATAATTCCTTACATTTATATAGCGCTTTTCTAGGCACTCAAAGCGCTTTACATAGTCAGGGGGTATCTCCTCCAGCAACAGATTATGGAGCACATGATGACGTCGAGACATTCCTTCAGATGTTCGAGGCGATCGCCGCCCGGGAGGCGTGGCCCAGGGACGATTGGGCACGGATCGTGGCGCCGTTGCTGACGGGAGAAGCACAGCGGGCGTACTTCATGCTTACCCTCGAGCGGAGCGGTTCTTATGAAGAGTTGAAGAAGGAAATCTTGGGGCAGGTTGGACTGTTGCCCGTTAGTGCCACCCAACTATTTCATGACTGGTCCTACAATCCACGGTGGCCCGCCCATGCGCAAGTGAAGCTACTCACTCCCCTGGACGCGCTTGGCTGGCAGGCTGTGCCATACACACGGAAACTCCAAAAGTGGGCGGAAGTGAAGATAAATGGCCGGCCGGTCCTCGCCCTCCTCGATTCAGGCAGTGCGGTCACCCTTGTCCGACCAACTGTCCTTCCTCCATGGCTGGAACCCAAAGCCAGACTGCCCATCACCTGTGTCCACAACGATACTAGAGAAGTACCGGCATGATGCGTCACCATCGCGGCGCCCCCTGGCGCCTGGCCGGTGGAAGTCGGGATCGTCAAGGATCTGCCTGTACCGGTCCTCCTCGGCAGGGATGACCTCTTCCAGCAGGTGACTGGGGCTGGGGCCTTTGCCCGAGAGCAGCATGAGGACGACCGCCTCAAACACTGCTGACCCCAAGTTAGGGTCGCCGATGGGAAGGACCTCCAACCGGCACCTCACCCAACACCTCACTTCGTGGTCAAAAACGGCCTGCTGTACTGTGTTGCCCAGCGAAGGGGGGAGGAGAAAACTTTCCTGGTGGTCCCACGGACCAAGACAGGAGCAGTGATGGAACTGGCGCATGCCCATCCCATGGCCGGCCACCTGGGGGCCCAAACACCATCCAACACATACGCGACCGTTTCCACTGGCCGGGCCTAGAGGCTGAGGTGAATCGCTTCTGTCAGGCCTGTCCCACCTATCAGCGGACGTCTCCACGCAGTCCTCCCCCCAGCCCGCTGATTCCGCTACCCATCATTGAGGTGCCCTTCGAGCAGATTGGAATGGACCTAGTGGGGCCACTGCCAAAGTCGCCCTGGGACACGAACACATCCTGGTCATCCTGGACTACGCCACCCGCTACCCTGAGGTCATCCCACTCAGCAAAGCCACCGCGAAAGCCATTGCCCAGGAGCTCTTCCTGTTGAGTAGTTGGGTCGGCCTACCATCCCAGATACTGACTGACCAGGGCACCCCCTTCATGTCCCGGGTGATGGCTGACCTCTGCAAGCTTCTCCAAATAAAACAGCTCCGCACCACCGTATACCACCTGCAAACGGAGGGCCTGGTTGAACGCTTCAACCAAACCCTGAAGCAAATGCTGTGGCGAGTGGCTGCTTAGGACAAGCACGACTGGGACAAGATGCTGCCCTATGTCCTGTTCGGCATCCGGGAGGTACCCTAGGCGTCCACCGGGTTTACCCCCTTCGAGCTCCTCTTCAGCCGGCAGCCCCGCGGCCTGCTTGACGTCGCCAGAGAAGCCTGGGAACAGCAGCTGGTCGTCCACCGCTCCACCATCAAGCACGTCAGGGAGATGCGGGAGAGGATTGACAGGGTCATGCCCATCGTCCGGGAGCACCTTGCCAAAGCCCAGCAGGCCCAGCAACGACATTACAACAGGGCGGCCCAGCCACGGGAGTTTCAGCCTGGAGACCACGTCATGGTCCTAGTCCCCACTGCCGCCTGTAAATTCTTGGTCAGCTGGCAAGGTCCCTATACCATTATGGAAAGGATCAGCCCTGTCACCTACCAGGTCCGGCAGCCCGGAAGACGCTGTCCTTTTCTGTCCAAGATACTATAAAAGGCAGTATCCTCACAAATATATTCTTTCTTGGAGAAAAATTATATCTGTGAGCATTTCCAGTCAGGAATTAGACCGTATCATAGTACTGAGACTGCTCTGCTTAGAATTATAAATGACCTGGTCTTATCATCTGATCGTGGTTGTATCTCTCTATTAGTGCTATTGGATCTTAGTGCTACGTTCAGCACTATTGACCACATCATTTTCTTGAATAGAATGGAAAACTTTTTTGAAAGTGCATTAGCATGGTTCAAATCACAGTTATATGACTGTCATCAGTTCGTTGCAGTGAATGAAGAGGTATCATATTGATCACAAGTGCAGTATGGAGTAGCTCAAGGCTCAGTACTAGGGCCGTTACTTTTCATGCTTTACATGTTACCCTTGGGAGATATCATCAGGAAGCACGGTGTTAGCTTTCACTGTTATGCTGATGATACTCAGCTTTATATTTCTTTGTGGCCCAGAGAAACATACCAATTTGAAAAAATTATGGAATGCATAGTCGATAAAAAAACCTGGATGAGGAGTAATTTCTTACAGCTAAATTCTGAAAAAAAGAGAGGTGTTAATTATAGGACCTAGAAACTCTGGATGTAATAACCTAGAATGCTGTCTAAGACTTGATGGCTACTCTGTCAATTCCTCACCATCAGTTAGGAACCTAGGTGTGCTATTTGATAGCAATCTTTCCTTTGAAAGCCACATTTCTAGCATTTGTAAAACTGTGTTTTTCCATCTCCTAGGCTCTCAATGTCAAATGCAGAGATGTTAATTCATGCGTTCATGACCTTAAGGTTAGATAATTGTAATGCTTTATTGGGTGGTTGTTCTGCACACTTAATAACAAATTCCTACTAGTCCAAAATGCAGCAGCTAGAGTTTTTACTAGAACCAGGAAGTATGACCATATTAGCCTGGTTCTGTCAACACTGCACTGGCTCCCTATCAAACATCGTATAGATTTTAAAATCTTGCTTATTACTTAATAAGCCCTGAATGGTTTAGCACCTCAGTATTTGAATGAGCTCTTATTGCACTATAGTCCTCCATGTCCGCTGCGTTCTCAAAACTCTGGCAATTTGATAATACCTGGAATATCAAAATCAACTGCGGTTGGCAGATCCTTTTCCTGTTTAGCACCCAAACTTTGGAATAACCTACCTAACATTGTTCGGGAGGCCGACACACTATGTCAGTTTAAATCTAGATTAAAGACCCATCTCTTTAACCTGGCTTACACATAACACACTAACACATTTCTAATATACAAATATGTTAAATGATTTTTAAGCTGCATTAATTAGGAAAACCGGAACCGGGAACACTTCCCATATCACACATTGTACTAATTACATCGTTAGAAGAATGCCATCTACGCCAATTTTAGTCTGTTTTCTCTCTCTTGTTCTGAGGTCACCGTAGCGACCAGATCCAGTCTGTATCCAGATCAGATGGTGGATCAGAACCTTGAGAGGACCTCTACAGCCTTGAATGTCAGCAGGGACCAGGACAACTATGAGCCCCAGAGACAGATCCAAGACCTTGTCTCCTAGACAGCCACCGGGAAAAGACAGCAGGAAACAGATGATTCTTCTGCACAATCTGACTTTGCTGCAGCCAGAAGATGACATCACTGAATTGAATGATGAACTGCCTTTTTGCTTTATTGACACATTATTTTCCTATTTAATGCTGTTCAGTTGCTTTGTCACAATCTAAATTGCTAAAAGCACTATATAAAAAAGAGACTTGACTTGAGTTTCTTTTTAAATGTATTTTTCAATAGCTTAATGAATCCTGACCAAAAAATTGTGTCATGCCAATGAGGTGTATTACATGGAGAAATTATTTCTCAAAGCCCAGCTGTACCCTGGATCAGTGAACAGTGGTTGATTTGAGTAAATGACAAGAGACTTGTACCCTGCTTAAAGGAAGGAATATTTATGAAGAGAAGTCCACTCAGAGTGAGGAAAAAGCTTTGGCAAAAGCACAGTCTCTTCAGACATAATTACTTCAGAGTGAGTGTGCCATCTCACAGCACATAACTTATTCAGAGCAAGCTGAGGGATGAAGGCGACAAGGCACTCTCAGTGAGTGTGTGTGTGTGATGAGCATTTATGTTCACAGACAGCAATATTGGGACACTTGTGTAGATAAGCTAAAAGCACATCTCCTTCTTCCTATGTGTAGTTCTGGGTGGAAATGGGGTGTTATCCCAAATGAGTGTTTGTTTGGCTGTCTGCAGAGTGATCAAACATCAAAAAGAAAAATAAATAAATAATACGCAACATGCACAGTGTTCCATTGCTAAGCACACCAGATGCCTGTTTAAATTCAGCCGTGGTGGCATATAATGGACAAACAAGATCCCTGTAGGGGTGAACTGCACAAGTAAGAACAATAACTGCTTTCTGCCTCTCACTTGATCACTAATTGCCTGGAGATTTCAAGATATGGCTACCCGAATACAAGCAACACAAGCCCCATACATCCGAGGCTGGGATGCTTTCTTCTGCATGAACTCTTATCTGAACCATTCTCCCTTTTCTTTTCCCGATGTAATTCATCCAAAGGGATGTTGTTAACCCATACTGTTGTCTCCAGCTCTTCTCAATTAATATTTGTCTTGAAATTCTTGAAAATAAAAATCTAATAAATATAAAACATATATAAATATCATAAGAACTGCTATATATTCAAATTTATTAGTAATATTTAAACCGTTGTCTGCCAAAGGCCAGGTTAGTTCAGGTTGTAAATTGGCATATATTTTGTTTTAATGATATTTATCTTATATATCATATAATTTTATATATTTGAAAACATTTTGTAAATAAAATGTGTAAATTCACACTTAAATTTAGCTCATTGCTTTTAAACAAAATTTTTAAAGGATTTATTATTTATTCCTGACATGCATTCATAATTTGTGTGTGTGTGTGTATATACCTACAGTATATATATATATATATATATATATATATATATATATATATATATATATCAAAATCTCAAAAACATTAGAAATAAAACTCTACTTTAATTTTATCCCTCTGATTTGAACACTGTTTAAATGGATTGGTTTATTTTAAGATAAGATAAGTATTACATTTGGAATTCTTTTGAAAGATTTATTGCATAAAAGGTTGCAGCTTTGAGCATTGTAGCCAATAACAGCAATGTCTACACTCTGATGAATGCGCATTATAACTAACACAGTGCAAATACAATGTTAAGAAGAGAATCATTGAGCTGTGTACAGCATCATCGATGATAACATGCTTTGGTAAGGGTGCAGAATGCAGTCTGTACTGTATGACTGACAGCTCCAGTGATTATTTTTGCTCACTTTCTGTATATAATTTAATCACAATTTAAACAACAGCTGATTTCCATGATACTACGAGGAGTAGTGTGAAGCTGACCGTTTAGACACTGTCTTAATTTACTGATGCATAAATGGCAATAAATGAATGTCTGACTGTATATAAGTCTTTACATTTCAAACGTAACTGATCACAGATTAGGCTTTAGAATTAACACCCTTACATGTTGTTGCATTTTTGCTGGGTCCATATCTTTCTGTAAAGGTCTGTTTGCAAAATCTGCTTTGAATAGCGTAACTGTATAACTGGATCTAGGTCTGACTTCAGAAAAGAATGCTACTTTAGCAAATCACTGTTTTAAGTTAAATAATCAACTGAAATTAATACAGATAGCTTACTGCAATTGCTTTTTAGCAAACATGAAGACAAACATTTAGGGTACTGAAAGCTCAAGTTAATTGCAGACTCAAGTTAAGGCAGACATGAAAGATGAAAGGGTCTAAAACCCTCACAACTGTCTCACAAAATTACTTCCTAGAAGCCTAGTGACGCAAGCAAGTTAGCACCCTTTATGACTTTCAGCCAGTGGACTTCCTAACAGTCTCCTACAGTCTTTCTCGCAATCTGGATTTAGATGTAATACGACATGCATGCTAGCAGAAACGCTCCCTCAATACAAAACACACAATTTTGTGTGTGCTATATACTGTTTCCATTAAGTCTGAACTGTGAATTTTAATGACATACTATTTAGTGCATTAATTACTCCCCGTGGAAACAATCAACACAGTGCTAATATAATAGCTAAGATTTATATTGGGTAAACACTTCCATGGGGCATTTGTGCATGAAAACACATGCATCATTGCTGGATTAGGAACACATACCATAGTTGTCTCTGCAATGGAGCCAAAACTGTTAATGAATATGTTGCATGATACATTCACAGGCGGACCTGTGGAGAGAAGAGTGAAATCAGTCATAATAGAGTACAGTCTCTGCAAAAATACTTTCTATTAGACTCGCTGGTTCATCATTATATATGTGTGAGTATACATAAGCTAGTTAATACTTGTCTGCTGTAATATAACACATTTTTATTATTATTAAGATATTAATAAAATGTTTATTTTGTTGAGATTACAACAAAATTAGTTTAAGACCAAACGAGAAATCAGAATAATACTGCATGGCCTCCTAATGGTTCATTAATGGAGGAGGAAAAGTTACTTTACTTGATATTTATGAATAAGTGGCTTCTGTAAATGAGCTTCCGAGGGGAAGTCCTTTGCCAGCTTAATAATTTAAGAATGCTTGGACTGATTTATAGTTTGAGATGGTTTGGGTTCATGACCGTTCTGTAACCGCAAAATGAATGAATGTTTTCAGGGTCAATGGTAGAAATGTCTAGAGGCAGCTGGAACCAGGAGATGTGCAGCATTATTACATAATCATTTCATAGCATGAAACTGAATATAGAGTCACATCTGCATTAGCTTTGTACCGTATAAAATACGAATCTTATAGACACCACTGATCACTGTAACTAAAGGTTTTAAAGACATCAAATCAAAAACAAGAAGTGGTGGTAAATAACGATTAAAGAAAGCACAATGTATTCCTTCAAGGAGGAATAGAGCAAAAGGCAAAAAGAAAGGGCCTGTTTGTACTACCTTTAAAGTTGGGCCTAATTCTGGCATCGTAACCTGAGGTTCTTCCCATGAGCTTGTCAAGGAAGTCAGAGGGTGATGATGCTTTTTCTCCTTGAGGGTTTTCTGGTTTTTTTGATGCTACCAAACTGAGGAATAAGAAGAGAGAGATAAAAATTGGGGGCAGATTTGTGCAAATCTACAAATGTAAGAGGCAATACTAATGTCATCTGACATCAAATATTCAGGTTTTCCATTTGGGGCATTAGACAAGGCTGTAGAATAAGCAGCTTTTGTTCACTCCAACATATTAGGAGTGAGACTATAGATATATTAAGGTCTGTACATTCAGATTTGAAACAGATGCCCATGCATGAGATTTACTGAATTGTCTTTAATGCTACTAGTATAATACCCAGCAGAAGTGACATAGATATTATTAGAGTAGTATTTCATCACAATATCATTTCATTTTGAAATGTCATACATGTTATATACTTTTCTGTGCTGACCTATTGCATTAATGATCATACATGGCTATATGCAACATAAACAGTTGGTGTGCAAGTAAAGCTGTTGAACTCCCAAAGAGAAAACTTCATATTGTGATACACAAAGGAAAACTTTGCTGCCATATTTCCTTTTAGTAATGACTGAAAGACAATAATTTTGTCAGGCATTGTTTCTCTTGATAAGGAGTAAAAGGAAGTTCTGTTGGCAGCAGCAGATGAGGCATAATTTATGTCTTGATTATTAGACCAGTGTTGAGAGTTGCTATTTTTTGTGTTTAGCGTTTGTGTATCTGTTGGATTTTTGCAGTTGCACGCCTCTGTTACTCAACGAGAAAAAAACACATAAGGCATGCAGTGATACTCCATGGCTAGGTCTAAGGAAACTACCTACAAATGCTTGCAGGGAATTTTATTTTAAGATGGATGTGGGAAGGACACTTCATTGATCTGTTTGGTTTAATGAAAGCACAAGGCATATATTCAGGGATTTGTGAACGTGACATTTGATTTAACAATTGATTTCTTCTTCTTTTTTTCCTTTTTTGTTTTGTCTTAATTAATCAGGAGTGAGATGCAGGAGGGGGAGAAAGATGTGAACAAATATTCACGAGGAACATCTAACATTTAAACCTCCTTGTTCTTGATCATAGATTGTTGCATAAGGATAATGCATACAATCACAAAGATATACTTGTGATGTTTTGTTTTCATATTTTTGTGTATTTTGAAGGAGTTAAAGTACACATATCCCCACTGTAATAGACACAATACATCTAAGGTTGCAAGGTAAGCGAAGAATATGCCCCTTTTAATCATTAACTTAACTTAGCCATATTGAATTCATGCACAGTGCTGAAAGAACATGACAATGACAAGAATATATTGTTTAAAACTTACCTAAATGTTAAATGCATTATGTTTCTCGATTGTTGCAAAGCATTGAGCCATATTCCTTTCTACTCCCTCTCTACTCTCTTTCCTGCTCATTGTATACCTAGTTTCTGGTGGGGATATTAATCATAAAATTAAATGTGGTAAAATACATTTTAAAAATCTATGTCAATTAAAATTGTAAAAAAATATATAATTAAAAATATTGTTATTCATAATAAAAATGTATAAATAAATATTTTAAATATGCTTTGAAAAATGAATAGAACACATATAACATTTATGAATTTATTCATCTAGTGTGTTTCTGTTCAGTGTGTGGGTGTTACTGTAATGTGGGTGCGCTGAACTGAGCATTGAACCATGATCTGGCTTCATATAGTGTAATCTGTGACATTTCGGCCAGTCCTGTATAATGTGACAAAATTGTTTCTACAGAAATGCTTGTTTCTGGCTACTGAAGCACTCATTAAGTTTCTGATGAACATAGGTCAGAGGTCAGGCAGTAAGATTAGGATTAAAAGCATGTGACACAAAATTACTGACACTCGCTGCTCTATCCCACAAAATCATCTTGTGAGATGAGCACACAAACACACACATATCCATCCACACACATTCACAACTCAGATGCTGCTTTGCTCAGCACAGATCAGCTTTGCTCACTGCTGTTGACACTGACATTCCTCTGAGCGCTTTGTTGCAAGTTATTCTCCGCTGGTTTCTTCTTTCTCATTTTGCTATTGCTTTTAGTTCTGTTGTTTCAAAGCTTTGAGACTAAGTAAAACTAGACCAGTTTAGAACAAAGCAGAAATTAATTAATCTTGAGGGGGAGTAAACTACGTAGAGTTTATTTGGTTGAAGCAGCATAGAGAATGAAGATGGTTTGCTCTCTATCTTTATTTTAAAGCCAACTGCAGAGAATAAACATAGTCTGCAGTCAACAAGGAAGACCACCTTTGACATCTTTCCACATCTGTGGTCAATATACTGGATTTTTTTAAACAATTTTCTATTTGCACTTCATAAAAAATGGATTTTCCACTCCATCTGAAACCTTAATAATCTAGTTTGTTTACTTGTCTGATCCCCAGTAGAGAAATTAATTATAAAAAAGGAATGAGTAGAAAGCCTGTGACACATTTCAACAAGGTTGTGGGTTATATTCGAAACTAAAGGCCATGGCACACCAAGCGGGGACAAGCACAGGCATTATATGGCAAAAGATATGACCCCCCCAACCGAATAATTGATATTTTTATATAATATATCTTATATATGTCTGCAAAACCTTTGTTGATCTCTTAGAACACACATTAAGATATTTTTGATGAAATCTGAGACCTTCATGACCGTGCATGGACAGTAATGCAACTGACACGTTCAAGGCCAGAAAGGTAGTAATGACATCGTTATAATAGTGCATGTGATATCTATGGTTCAACCTTAATTTTATGAAGCTACGAGAATACTTTTTGTGTAAACAAAATGTTTCTTCTGTGTCAGTCTGGTGTCACATGGACTATTTTAATGATGTCCTGTTTCTGGGCCTTGAATGTGGTAGTTGTGTTGCTGTCAATGCAGGGTCAGAAAACTCACGGATCAAAAATATCTTAATTTGTGTTCCAAAGATGCACAAGTCTTACAGGTATAGAATGACACAAAGGTGAATAATTAATGACCACATTTTCATTTCTTGATTTTAATTATTTAAATCCTGTGAATAAAAAAAGACAAGCCTATTGACCACGTTAAATCACTATTGGAGCAATCATTGAGAGAGATCATTCTGGTTTTTCAGCATAGCAAACCAGTGCATGAAAAGAAAAAACTAAAGTGAGCAGACAACAAAGTCAAAGAGGGCACATACAGAATGATCTTTTAAAAATGTCTGGGAATTTCAGTAAGCAACTATTTTTGACTGCTATGAAGAAAGTGAAGACTATCTGACCAACATTATTCATATTTATAATTGTAAACAAGCATCACTTTGTTTACAGTCTGAATATCTGCAGTCTGGTTTTCCCTTTTTGAGTGAAAAATACAGATTACTGCCACCTGCTGGTACGGATATTATTTCCTCTCATGCAGCTGCAGAACCTCCATGCTAGTTGCCCACTGGCTATGTGTTTGCGGTGTGTTGAAGCGCAAACTTTTTGGCCCAGACACAGGCAACAACACAGTCGGCTTTTGTTACACAAGTTCTTTGATGTCAGCTTGGTGTGGAATGGCCTTAACCAACACTGATGTTGCTTCTGAAACTGACAGCAAATTCTGCATCTGTGTAAAAGCCTCTGGCTATAAGCATTGTGTGTCTTGGTGGTGGGCCTTCCTGACTATGCAGAATTGTGAAGTCAAGAGTGCACATCCCACCTTTGCTCCCAGGAGCAGTAGGTAAACTGCAAACCTCCAATTACCAAGCTCATTCTCAGCAGAAAGAACCAAGCTTCCAGCAACATCTCTCTCTCTCTCTCTCTCTCTCGCTCGCTCTCTCTGCCCAAACCCTGGTTAGGCAGAAACATCCCTGCCAGAGAAAGCCATCAGCCATGGATTTGCTTTTGCAATCCCTGGAAGGAGTCACCTCTGGGTCCAAGTGTCTAACTGGTTTCCAGCAGTCCTAAATGTATTGTCCTTGACACTTCACATTCCCTCCCACCAATACCAACAGAGGCCTTGAGACAGTTACCATGGAAACCACAGGCCAATGAAGCATCAATGGTGGTCAAAAGAGCGAGACAGTCACAGAGGATGCTCATGTTGGAGCCGATCGAAGGGGATTGAGGGGATGGCGGGAATGTGCATGTGTGGAGGCAGAACTGAGAATACTGACATCCAATACACAGATTGCAATCTACCTCAGTGCACTGGCAAATTAGTGGCAGAAATAGCATATGGTTAAAAGTCACCATGAAATGTTTTTTTTTTTTTTAAAGGAATACTGTAGTGTTTATTATAAATAATGTATCCATGCACTTCATAATTTTTTTTTAATTCATGTGCCCCCGTAATCTTTAATAAAAAACATTAATCTCCCCTACCCCTCGAAACGACTCATCTTCTCTTCTGGTCACGAGCTATGGCACAAGAGCGGAGCTAAACACTGGGATAAATAATAGAGGGAAAAACTGAAGCTGATGCTTCACTTTATAGAAATCAATGCATTGACCAGTGCTGATGCAAGCCATGGGGTGTACACTACCTTTAATAACTGAAAGCATATAAGGATATTACCAAAACATTACTCTTAGGAACAACGCAAACTATTTGTTTTATGAATATGACTGAACCTGATGGAGGACATGTTCAGTCATTCAGGCAGTCTGTCTCTTTCTCTCATGCGCGCACTGTTATGTTTTGTGCCGTTGATCGTCCTCATCATCGTCTTCCTCAATAAATAAAAAATTTCATCACGCTAGGGTGTCGGCAGTGAATCCAGTGGAGAGAAATCCCCTCACATCTGCAAACTGGCATTCAGATCTGCCTCCATTTTGTTAGCAATGCCCCAACTTCAAACGATCCAATCAATTCCAGAAGGACAAAATCAAGTCCCGCCCTCTCATTTTAGATGCCGTTTCATTCAGATAGATGTCACAGAAGAGAAAAAAAAGACAATCTCTACTTCCGTTTCACAGCGACTTTAAAGTTAACTAAGAGTTCACACAGGCCATCTCTCTCTCTCTCACATACACACACACACACACACATGCATAACCTTCCTCTGTGGTGTCTTTTGTTGTACTGTAGCTATATATTTAAAATAAAAAATTTCAAACTGTAAAATGGAAAGTTCTGTTATCACTAGATAATCACACCTCTGGAAAAAGCTCTCAGCAAATCAGATTTGAGAACCAGAAATTGCTGTTTGTATTTATGTGACTTTCTACTGTATCACTTGCATTATTAAAGTGTCCATCAGTACATTTTAAGGTTAAAAGCTGACTTTGGCACTTTTAAATTTACAAAAATAAAATAAATAAATAAATAAATAAATACATAAATAGCTGCAACTGGGAAAATTTCACCATAAAAAAATTTAATATAAATAGTGACAGTAATTTTGCCATAATAGCATGGCATATTGGTGCCTGTATTTTAGAACTTAACATCTATTTAAGTACATTAAATAATGTTGATGTACCAGTCTACCTCTTATCCTGCAAAGATTGCTGGTGGCCCCAGATTTTCATACATTTAATATAATATATTATAGTGTAAATTTGACTGTGTGTGAGGATGTTGTATTCACTGATAATCTTTGCTTTCAAACTTTCATTAAGCATGAGCCCGATAGCCAGTATTATATTATCAGAATATGAAAGACTATTGAAATAATGGTTAAAAAAACATTAAAAGGATAAAAGAAGGTTCAGAATGACAGATAAGTTGAGAGAAGGACAGGGCAGTACTTCAGACAGATTTGGAGAGGAAGCGGAAGGCAAGGATATTTGAAGAAAGGAACTGAAGAAAGACCGATGAAGCATATCAATGATAGATAGAAACAGGATGGCTAAGACAATTAACTGAAAACATCTGCCCACAGTTCAGTCATTATAAAAGAAGAGTTATAGCTTCACCTTTACAGTGTGATAGTTCTAAGTTAATCAAAAGCACTTACAATTCACACACGGTTCAATTCACATTCAGTCCCAGTCAAGAATAAATGCCAGCAGACACCCTCTGCTCAAATTCACACGCAACATTTATCCACATAGATTGTATCTGAAATATGTATGTTGCTTATTGATTATCTTTGTTAATACTTTAATAATGTTCAATTACACAAATTACTGCAGAATGATGAAATTGCTTTCATTTGCCACACACATTTATCATTGTTTGTGCGATGCTTATTGACGAACACAACACAAATGCATCAGCATCTATACTTGAATATTAATTACAGACAAACACATTTATACTGTATATGTATTTAATTAGTTATATGTACATATGTAAAAAAAATATAAATGAATAAATAATGCTATTAATGCACACCAAAGCTGTGTTTATTTGATCAAAAACACAGTAGAAACAACAGTAATATTGTAAAATATTATTACAGTTTAAAATAACTTTTCTTTTTAAAATAATTTAAGATGTAAGTTATTCCTTCTATGGCAAAGTTGTATTTTCCTTTAGAAATTATTTTAACATTGAAAACGGTGGTATTATTATTATTATTATTATTTGTGTGTGTGTGTGTGTGTGTGTGTGTGTGTGTGTGTGTGTGTGTGTGTGTGAACCATGATGCATGATTTTTCTTAGATTCATTCATGATTAGAAAGAATAGCATTTATGTGAACAAAATAAATGTATTTACTGTAAATATCGTTTTAGAACACCCTGCATCACAATAACTATACATACCATTTGCTACATATCTTCCATCTCATTATGCCTAGCAAGTCTGTGAAATGCATCCAGTTAGTATTAGGAGAGTATAGCTGCATTTTTGTTGTCACCCCCTGTAGGCTTCAGTCTCATTGGGTTGTCATTGCTGTGGGACAAACAACCCTCTCCCCCACCCCTCGTCTGCCTCCCTTAACGTGAATCCACAGCTAAACTGCTGGATTGGTGTGACCTGTCCTGTCAGCATGGTGTTCGTTGTGTTGTCTTGCTCTGCTAATGTGAAGAGGCTGGACACAGTTTGGCTCCTTTGTTTTCTAGAGGTTTACCTTCTCTAAATGTTGCCCAATGTCATTTTAGTGTTGTATACTGTGTCAGATCCTGATAGAACTTGTGTTAATTAGCTCATAGGCATGCTTCAGCATGTGTGCTGGACTTGTTATTGTGCCTTTCCTTATTAGGTGCTAGTAAGTTTTTAATGTCAATGAGTAATGGAGTTAATGTGTACGGGAAAGTGTCGGCAATGTGTCATACATAATTTTACTCTGTAATGGTAAGCCTTGGTTTGTCATTTAGTGTTATTGGATAAGTATTACTGTGACAGCTGCTATTCATCTACATAAAAATCCAGTGGCATCAGCCAGCTGCAATAATACCTCACTCAGAGTCATATCCTCGCCATGGAGTCAAACCTAATAAAATTAATAATAACATTATTTAAAAAATGTACTTGACATGGATGTGATTTTTCTGTTTTAAACTGATTTCAGCATTTTCCAACCGGAGGAATGTCACTGAAAACTGAAAATGCAACATGGCAACAGAACCATGTTCCCAACTTTGTAATAAGAATTGTTTATATAGCTGCTGTCAACAGGAGATAAGCTTTAAGGTCTCCCTGTGGTTTTCCTCCAAAATAAAAGTTCTGGGCATTGTATTGTAATTTTACTGATGTTCTGTAAATTATATATATTTTTTATTAGTAATACTAAAAACTTATGTTTTATTGTATAAGACAATAGTATGAATATATATTTAAATATAGAGAGTGTGCAGCCAGATTAATATATTATAAATTAAAAAATGTGTGAAAATCGCACAAAAAGGCTTTTCAATTCTGTCTGTAATCTGTGCCAGTGCTTTAAATACACATTTTCACAAAAAAGTACTTTCTCAAACCATGTTTGGATACTCACTGCCAGTGTCACCAATGGTGGTGATGGTGGAATATACCCAAGTACCCATTTACTTTGCCTATTTGAGTTGTTTAATTAAAATATAATTAAAAAATCTAATCCATAAAATGATCCCATGATGGGAACCATTGTAAGGTTCTATATAGAACCTTTTCTTCTAAGAGTGTACCATTCCAGTCATTCCAGTGATTTAAATACCTACTGTAGTGATGCAGCCCATTAATGAATTGTGGTGAATATATTATGTAGATATTGATTTTCTAACAACTCCTGCTGGGAATACTGTCATTGTGAATGACTGAAAGGCCTTGTCCATCCTATCAAATTAACTGTTTATTTAAACTGTAAAATATTCATTTAGGAAAATCTTTCGGAAAATCCAGAGGGATTTACACGAGGAATGATGCAAAAGAAGTGGCTCATCCAACATTACACTTTTATGGAAAAGCAGAAACATATGTGCCATTTGTAACTTATTTCCTTAGAGAAATTCCTTGGAGAGACAAGCACTCTGGTTTGTCAAGTGATTGGTTGACATTTTTTGGAAAATTGGATCAAGACTGGAAGCGGTCAGAGGCCCTCCCGTCCCCCAATGCTCTTTGATATTAGGCTTGCAAACCCTTTCCAAAATAATCAAAAGGGTGTGCTCATGTGTGTCTATGTGTGGTCAACCACAAAATTGGTAGTAAAGATAACTGCTATTTGGGTGAAATTGCTTCCCTTGCTTGGAGGCAATGGTACATCTCAACAATAGTTTTTGTCATTATAGCTTAACAAAATTAAAATTCTAGCAAACGCAAACAAGAAACCTTCTAGTAACCACTATGCTTGAAGTCAACATAGCCACCAATTGTAAAAGTCAAAGAAATCTTTCTCAGCTGGATTAATAAGAAACCAGATTATTTTAAAATGGCTGTTTCTGCATATAAAGTGAGAAATGTATTTTCTTCCTGCCATAAATTTCATTCATCTAACTTGTTTTTTTTTTAACAGGGGGCGTTCAGAGATCATTGGGGGGTGCTGGAACCAATGTTTTTAAAAGGGGGCAATGAGGTGTTCTTTTGGGGCATTTGTTTAAGAGGAGTCACAAGATGTAAAGTATGAGCTGAAACTTGCAAAAGAAAATGGTCTGCCACACCCTAATGTCATCTCTACACAGGATGCATCAAAGCGCACTTTTTATATGGTACTGAATGACTGATTATAATCAGGATCTGTGTGCTCTGTCACGACTTTAACTACACTACTACATCGGGCGTGAGTGTAAGCCGCAAGTTAACACCAATACTACCACTTCTAAACTATCATCTCCATAGCTTTAGCACAGCTGCTCGATTCCCTTGAAAACAGCAAACATTTAGAAATGATAAAGCACAGTATGCTGTTTCTTGTTTAGAAAAATGTATTTGAATGCTTTTTGTTTGCTGATTGGCTGTGGTTGGTTTGAATGCCAAATTTCAAAATTCAACTAAAAATACAGGCTTATTAATATCCGCGTGTCTGTTGTTTTCCTTGGGAACTAATAATGGTATTTCAAGTCCAATCAAATCAAATATTTCATAAATGTTATGTGGCATTCAATGACATATATATATATTTTTTATAATTTATATACTATTGTAGGCTGTTATATTTGGGATAAAATACATGCTTTTAAAGTAGGCCTAGGTTTTATATCACAAATAAAATAAAGGCTATAATATATACCACCATTTGAAATTGCTGTTGGCATTAATTGTGCTCGTGATGAAGTGGTAGTGAAGTGTTCTTGGAGCGACTGATAACTACGATGCTCCGACTTTTCAAAAAATCTACTGCTCGCTCCAGTCAAAAATCATGCCACTCCACTCCGCTCACTCTGCCAGGAATGGAAGAACAAACTTAAATCTCTTCTGTAAAAATGCCCCTGTGGATATATTCTAAACAGGAACATGTCTTTTTAATAATTTGGGCAACAACATCTCCAAATCTGTAACAATGAAAATCACCAACATGCTTAAAAACTCATTTTTCAAATAATTTGTTTTAAAAATGTATTTCACTGTCATTTCACTTTTGTTTTCAGCAATTTAACGGATCCTTGAATTAAAGTAATTTTCTTTAAAAAAGTAATGCTGATTTGCCACTGCTTATATTATTATCACTAAAAAGAACAGTATTAAAATATGAACATTTGTAACATTATAAATTTGATCAATTTAATGTGTCCATGTCAATAAAAGTGTTAATTTCTTTTAAAATAAAATGATAAATAAATTTTACCAACCCCAAATTTTTTAATGCTAGTCCATATCTGTTTATGTATGAACAAATAGAGCTCTTGGAAACAACAACTAATTCCTTATGTGTTTTGTAATGCTGATTCTGCATTCCTTTAATTCACAGTCTTTACAGGTATCTGTCAAAACTGGGCCTTTCTTCTAGTAACACACACAAAGCATTACTTCACCCTCCCCCACTTTTGCTCTCTAACTATAATGAATGTAACATGAAGGTGCTTCCAAAAATCTCCCCTGGAGCCAGTGCAGAGAGGCATGCGCGGGCAGAGATTATCAATTTATCAGGGATCAGATAGCCACCAGATTATTCTCTGGATGGATGGTGCCCATCACAAACACTGAATATAATTCCAGTCAGGCAGAACATGATCTCTAGACTAAGCAAGTAGGACAGTTTGCCAGTGACAGTGTTGGAGTGCAACCACCTGAAGCTCTATCTATCTGTCTGTCCATCCTTCCATCGGACTAGCTGTTAACCTCATTGTTATTGTTTGCTCATTCAATAACCCTCCGTTTGGTCAAAAATGAGTCTGTAATTGAATTTTAAATGATTACCATATGGTTATATACTTAAAAGAAAAATGGCTCTTTAAATAACTTTACTTTAGCTAGCTACTTAAAATTATTATGAGTAGCTTCGAGCTTGGCATGCTACAGTTTCAAAGCAGCTGCCAAATTTAGAAGACTGTCCTATTTTTCCCAGAGCCACCCTGTGGAGTCTGGGTTTATCGAAATACAAAAAACCCTGTTTTTAGAGCTAAACAGGTGTGAAAGCTCCTTTCTGCGTTTGTCCTCTGGGAGCTCCTCAGCAGGAGAGATCTACTGGATGCTATCAGTCAAAATCAGTGTTGCCAGATTGGAAATGTCCAAGTATCGTACCAGAAGTTCAAAATTATCGTATTTGGAAGAAAATTATCGTACTCGAGTCAAGAGTTATTTATCTATTCTAAACCAACAACATTTTGACACGACCTGCAAATTATCACAATAGATAACTAGGCGTATGGTTGGACGGAAGCAGTGCGACAAAATACTATCCCATTATTTTCAGTGACTGTCTGCTCCGCGGAACATATTAATATTAAAATGATTTTTAACACTTGCTTTGTCGCGTCCAGTGAAGAAGGAATTTAGCTGTTGCTGCATGGTGCAGTTAGCTCCACATCTAAACCTCTGTCATCGGTATCCTGCGTGTTGCCAGATGTTGAAGGGGTTCTTGCTGTCATGGACCGCAAAATAGTGCTCGTTGGCTTTAAAGCAAGGCACCCTCCTGCATTCTTAACACACCCTCAGGTGAAACAATGTTTCTGAGTAATTGCATACAGTCTTGACTCCTCTGTGTACTTTATTTTTTACACCACTAACTGAAATGACCAGAGTCCCCTGATATCCTCTGTCTCACTCTCCATATTTCATGTAAGATCCTCATTTCCTTTTCAGTCAGATATATCTAATACACTGACTGCATAAATCACTCGCTTTCTAGAACACTGAATTTTCATTTGCCTGATGTTCAAGGTATGGCTGATGCACATTGTCTCCAACAGTCACTATATTAAGGTCTACGAGATTTCTGTTTCTCTGTAACCCAACCTCTAGATCTTTGCCCTTAGCTGCACTTCCAAAAGGATTCCACTAGTATCATAGAATGCCAGCCACGGACTGAAGATCTGAAAAGACTGCTGATGAGATTTATGAGATACATTGAGAACAAAGAGAAAGATGAGTTCAGGTATACCTGCTGAATAAATATTGTAGCTATTTTATCAAAACGTTCAGAGCGTGATTCCTGACATGAAGGCATCTATGAAAACATTTCCAAAAGGTAGGAAAGTTTTCAAATGCTGCCTCCTAAGATATGCTATTTTGGTTAAATCCAGGCAGCATTGCTTACTGGCAGTATTATTTACTGAGAATGTAGTCAGAAAATTGTGAATAAAAATAATGATTAGAAAACTATTGTACTAGAATTTACCATATTGTGCTCATTTGTGATTTGCAGCGCAGTTCCCCTGGAGGGAGATGGAGGATGGTCTCATCTACACAAACTTGCATTACATTTAACACACACATACACTTAATATTCTGTTGCCACCACTAACAATGGACTGATGATCTGTAGCACAAAAGATGGACTGAGGATACACAGTGCATCAATACTTGGATCGATGCAATCACTGATGTAGAGCTCTGCTAAGATCTGCACCTTTCATCTTCTCTACATATGTGTGGTAATGTAATATCCTTTATGTGCACACACCAGCACACACATAACAGAGAGATATAATTTCAGCAAAACATATGCCCATAAGTTTCAGGCTGCTAAATCCAGTCTATGTCTACTAGGGGAAAAAGTCGTACACTTGGACAAAAATGTATTTAATTTAATAAAAAAATTGCATCTAATGTGTGGTATAATGACTTTAGGGATTTTTTAAGGTTTTTTCTTTTTTTAATTTGAATTTTCTCACCCTCTGGCCATCCATGGGTGCTGTCGAAACGAGAGTCCAAACAGCTAATAAAAACATCACAATAAATAATTTGAGCTCTCATTCTGACCCATTCACTGCAGAGGATCCATTGGTGTGCATGTAATTCTAAATTTCTCTAAATCTGTTGTCAAAAACAACAAAATCCCCTACATTTTCAGCAAATTAAAATTTTTGGGTAAGCTGTTCCTTAAAAAATTATTATTTATTAAAAATGGTCCGCAAAATCCATCCCCTTTAGCTACTTGATAATAATATAATGAAAAACTGGATCAGGGACCAATGTAAAACTCTATTTAAAATAATAAAAAAATATAAAAATATATGTTCCTCCACCAGCTGAAACAACTTGAAATGACAAAGTTATAATGATTTGTGTTTGTCAGTTCTTTTTAATAAAGGGCCTCGTGGGTCTTTATTAACAAATCTTAATAAAAATATGCTGATGTCTGATTGCTATTTAAAAATAACCACAGCAATAGTAACAAAAATATGTTGGGCTTGACTGTATATATCAGGACAGCCACAGTGGCTCAGTCTCTAATCTGCTCAGGCTGGTGTAGATATATACACAATTCACCATTCACTGAATGTGGATTTGGCTTCAGCTGCTCATAGCATTGCATCACTGTGGAACGAGATTTCAAAACTTGTCCCTGAAATTGCACAGTGGTTTTCAAACCTACAGCAAGTTCCCAAGCCAAGAATAGCTTTTATAAAATTAATACACTTCTGTACTTTTAGTTTTCCAAACATTCTTGTAAGATACACTTCACCCAGGTTAGTCTGTGTATTGTCAGGCCAAGTGGAAACATGAAACAAGTTAAGTGGACAGGAAAGAGCTCTCCTGCAAGCCCAGAGAGATATTTTTATTGATGTAGTATATGCAGCTTTACTAAGCATGAGCTGAGAAAAACAGGAACTCACACTCCACTGTATGTGACAGCAGTGACACTGATGTCTGACAGAGGTTTGTGCTTCACGCATCAACTGTCACACTGGCAGCTTAAATGTCACAGTTATAGCTTATTTTCGCCACCATATGCAAACCGTGACCAGCACGTGTGGCTTCATGAGGAATCATATAGAGAGTTTTATATGCAGAAGTTTTTTTTTTTTTTTTTTTTTTTTTACCAAACTAGTACACTACATCTCAAATTTTTGGAATAGGATCTTTTTATAGACGTTAATACATTGATACAGCAAAACTTTCTATTCATCAAATAATAATAAAAAAAAAACAGAATAAAAAAAAACATTGATAATAAGAAAGCATGGATGATTTTGAAGGATTGTGTGACACTGAAGACTGGAGTAATGGCTTCTAAAAAATTCAGCTGTGCATCACAGGAATAAATTTAGTTTTTAAGTATATTAAAATAGAAAACAGTTAAGTAACAATTATTATTATTATTATTATTATTATTATTATTATTATTATTATTATTATTATTATTATTATCAAATAAATACATTCTTGGTGAAATGGGATAGGATGGGTACTTTATTAAACCCCACACCGAAATTGGTTTGCATGAACAGCCAAAACATAAACCATAGAGATGGTAAAATACTTTTCAAAAACTTATTCAAACTTTGGAACAATAGTGCACTTTAATAGGCTTCAATATAAGTTTTCAATAATTTCATGTCAAAATTTGCTCTTTTTGTTTCAACCTAGCATTTACTTAGATCTTACTCCATGACATTTTCCTCATACAGAAAACCTTTATGAAAACTTGAACATTTTTAAGCTGCTTAAAGAGGCCTCCCTCTGTTCTGTGTCTTTCTCTGGACTTCAAAAACTCTGATGAAAGTATTCAAGAGAAACGGGGCTGGCAGAATAACTCAAAGCGCAATCAATGCTTTGTGACAAAATCTTATCAATAATTCAACAGGAGCTACCTAATCTGCCTTTTACTTTACACAAAACTGGCACAAGAGGCAGAGGAGTGAAACAGGCTCAAAGAAAAAGACTAAAATACCCCTTGAAGGCAAAGAAAAAGAGAGCATTAGTGCTTTTGGAACCCAAGTGGTTTGTTAAGGAACGAGAGCCAGAGGGTAAGACTGGCCAGTTGGTCCTAATGCACATGGTGAAAGGTACACTGGCAGAAAACAGAAACTATGAGGAGCTCTTCCCACTGGGGGTGAGCCGCTCTCATCTATTGGAACATTCCGCTCCAGTGAGTGGTCCTGCAGAAGAAAATGAAAGTGAGAGTAGCGCAAAATGTGAACAAACATCTGGCTTTACATTGTGCATGTGTGTGTGCATTTTGCATTATCTTCAGTTATCAAGAGACGCTCTTGTTAACATGTTATATGTCAGAAATTTTTATTTTGTGTGTGTGTGTATATACACTGACTGGCCACTTTATTATTTACACCTTGCTAGTAAAAGGTTGTACCCCCTTTTGCCTTCAGAATGGTCTTAATTCTTCGTGTTATAGATTCAACAAGGTCCTCAGAGATTCTGGTCCATATTGGCATGATAGCATCATGCAGCTGCTGCAGATTTGTCATCTGAACATCCATGATGAGAATCTCCCGATCCACAACATCCCAAAGCTGCTGTATTGGATTGAGATCTGGTGACTGTGGAGGCCATTTGAGTAAAGTGAACTCATTGTCATGATCAAGAAACCACTCTGAGATGATTTGAGCTTTGTGACATGGTGCATTATCCTGCTGGAAGTAGCCATCAGAAGATGGGTACGCTGTAATCATAAAAGGATGGACATGGTCAGCAACAATTCTCAGGTAGGCTGTGGCATTTAAACAATGCTCAATTGGTACTAAGGGGCCCAAAGTATACCAGTAAAATATCCTTACACCATTACACCACCACCACCAGCCTAAATTGTCAAAACAAGGCAGGATGCTTTCATGTTCTTTTATACCAAATTCTGACCCTACCATCTAAATGTCGCAGCAGAAATCAAGACTCATCAGACCAGGCAACGTTTTTCCAATCTTCTATTGTCCGATTTTGGTGAGCCTGTGTGAATTGTAGCCTCCGTTTCCTGTTCTTAGCTGACAAGAGTGGCACCCGGTGTGGTCTTCTGCTGCTGTAGCCCATCTGCTTTAGAGTTTGACGTGTTGTGTGTTCAGAGATGGTATTCTGCATAACTTGGTTGTAACGCATGGTTATTTGAGTTACTGTTGCCTTCCTATCATCTCTTACCAGTCTGCCCATCCTCCTCTGACATCAACAAGGCATTTTCATCCACAAAACTGCCGCTCACTGGATATTTTATCTTTTTAAAAACCCAGTAGATCAGCAATTTTTGTAATACTCAGACCAGCACGTCCGGCACAACAACCATTCCACGATCAAAGTCACTTAAATCCCCTTTCTTCCTCATTCTGATGCTCGGTTTGAACTTCAGCAAGTCGTCATCACCACATCTAGATGCACGAGTTGCTGCCATGTGATTGGCTGATTAGCAATTTGTGTTACCAATCAATTGAACAGGTGTATCTAATAAAGTGGCCGGTGAGTGTGTAAACCGTATTGTACAGAATATAAGACAATGTTATTTTCTTGGAAATAAATTTGAAAAAACGCGGTCGTCTTATATTCAGGGTCTAGACTTTGACATGTCAATAATACACCCACAAGAATAGGTGGCGGCAAAAATGCATAAAACGAGTGTGCCATGAAATACGGAATGTAATGTGTGTTATACAGATCGCGAATGAAAACAAAAGAAAAATAAATTGCCGTGACTGTCATTAGCCTGATGGGACCAAACTTTCTCTGCAAGTTAAAACATAAGACAGTACTCAGATTTGAAGACTACAATAAGACTTCACTTCTACTGTTAATACAATTTTGGTAGGCTACTATGAGATGGATGGACTAAATGTTATATAATTCAAATGGCCTACCTATTATTTTTATGGTATATCAAATTTTTTTATTTTTAAATGTGATTATTGTTCGTACATTCTACCAGTAGGCTATTTACCATACTTTCAAGACAAAAATCAAAATAGGAAAAATATGCAATATGAAAATAATTGAAGAAAAAAGGTGTTTTACAGAGAGAGAGAGAGAGAGAGAGAGAGAGACAGAAACATTTGGTTTTCAAAAAGCCTTCAAAAGGTTCATCTGAAAAAAGGGAGGTCGTCTTATAACCAGGGTCGTCTTATATTCAATACGGTTCAATACGGTACTGCATATATATATATATATATATATATATATATATATATATATATATATATATATATATATATATATATATACATAAACAATTTATTGCCATTAAAGTGAAATTACTGAGCCTACACATGGGTGCCTGAGAATAATGCTCATTTTAGAATAAAATTTCAAAGTTAATAAAGTTAATAAAGCAACTCGGGCTCATTGGAAAAAACATGCCTCGATCAACATTTTCCAAAGAAAAATGTTGTTTTGTACCACTCACTGGACTTCTCATTTAGAAACATGCAAGAAACATCATGATATACAGTATTTTTTGCAAAAACATCACCACATGAATGTATTTTTTCCTGAGACTGGGTTGCAACAAAACATTGTAATTTCCATCCATTTAATATTATAGGTAATTCAAATACGTATTTAGACTTATCACACTTTAAAATAATGATTTACATCTGGATATTTTTGGTGGGTGAAGTGTGAGACTCAGCAACAGCATGTCTTTCTCTTGGAGCAGATGACAGAGTGACGCATAGTGACCTACACTGTCTTTGGTCCAGTGCTGATATTAGTCTGTCCTTGTCTAGTCAAGTTATTTGAGTTGGTAGAACTGCTGCCACAAAATGTCCCTAATAAAAACAACAGAGCTGACAAAACAATCTCTGTACTTTTAAATTCTTTATGCATGCAGTATTTCCTCACTCTGAACAGTAATTATGAATACTGATCATACAATCAAAGCTTACCACAGCTGTTTTTTTTTCTTATACATAGCTGTACATAATTAAATCCAATGATTATTATTCAATAATAAATATTCTTGTTTGAAACCAACATTTGCATAAAGAACAATAATTTAACTTTTACTTATAACCTTATACAACCCGAATTCCGGAAAAGTTGGGACGTTTTTTTAATTTTAATAAAATGAAAACTAAAAGACTTTCAAATCACATGAGCCAATATTTTATTCACAATAGAACATAGATAACATAGCAAATGTTTAAACCGAGAAAGTTTACAATTTTATGCACAAAATAAGCTCATTTCAATTTTGATTTCTGCTACAGGTCTCAAAATAGTTGGGACGGGGCATGTTTACCATGGTATAGCATCTCCTTTTCTTTTCAAAACAGTTTGAAGACGTCTGGGCATTGAGGCTATGAGTTGCTGGAGTTTTGCTGTTGGAATTTGGTCCCATTCTTGCCTTATATAGATTTCCAGCTGTTGAAGAGTTCGTGGTCGTCTTTGACGTATTTTTCGATTAATGATGCGCCAAATGTTCTCTATAGGTGAAAGATCTGGACTGCAGGCAGGCCAGGTTAGCACCCGGACTCTTCTACGACGAAGCCATGCTGTTGTTATAGCTGCAGTATGTGGTTTTGCATTGTCCTGCTGAAATAAACAAGGCCTTCCCTGAAATAGACGTTGTTTGGAGGGAAGCATATGTTGCTCTAAAACCTTTATATACCTTTCAGCATTCACAGAGCCTTCCAAAACATGCAAGCTGCCCATACCGTATGCACTTATGCACCCCCATACCATCAGAGATGCTGGCTTTTGAACTGAACGCTGATAACATGCTGGAAGCTCTCCCTCCTCTTTAGCCCGGAGGACACGGCGTCCGTGATTTCCAACAAGAATGTCAAATTTGGACTCGTCTGACCATAAAACACTATTCCACTTTGAAATAGTCCATTTTAAATGAGCCTTGGCCCACAGGACACGACGGCGCTTCTGGACCATGTTCACATATGGCTTCCTTTTTGCATGATAGAGCTTTAGTTGGCATCTGCTGATGGCACGGCGGATTGTGTTTACCGACAGTGGTTTCTGAAAGTATTCCTGGGCCCATTTAGTAATGTCATTGACACAATCATGCCGATGAGTGATGCAGTGTCATCTGAGAGCCCGAAGACCACGGGCATCCAATAAAGGTCTCCGGCCTTGTCCCTTACGCACAGAGATTTCTCCAGTTTCTCTGAATCTTTTGATGATGTTATGCACTGTAGATGATGAGATTTGCAAAGCCTTTGCAATTTGACGTTGAGGAACATTGTTTTTAAAGTTTTCCACAATTTTTTTACGCAGTCTTTCACAGATTGGAGAGCCTCTGCCCATCTTTACTTCTGAGAGACTCTGCTTCTCTAAGACAAAGCTTTTATAGCTAATCATGTTACAGACCTGATATCAATTAACTTAATTAATCACTAGATGTTCTCCCACTGAATCTTTTCAAAACTGCTTGCTTTTTAGCCATTTGTTGCCCCCGTGCCAATTTTTTTGAGACCTGTAGCAGGCATTACATTTTAAATGAGCTAATTAAGTGGATAAAAGTGTAAAATTTCTCAGTTTAAACATTTGCTACGTTATCTATGTTCTATTGTGAATAAAATATTGGCTCATGTGATTTGAAATTCCTTTAGCTTTCATTTTATTAAAATTTAAAAAACGTCCCAACTTTTCCGGAATTCGGGTTGTAGTTACTGAAATATAGCTCTTGTGACATCTTCCCCATATGACAGCTAACCCCCGTCGCCCTTATTTGGGTTCCTAAAGCTATTGAGAAATCAGATTAGTCATCCATGAAGCCACCAACAAGTTAAAACCTGTGACAATATTCAATGTCCAACAAAACAGGGTATGACAGAAAGACTCTGGGGCACTAAACAGGCCAATTTGATCCTTTATGTTCTTAAAGAAAACAACATATTCAAATCCATGTCAGCCCAGAGGCACGTAAAGACTAGCTAGTATGGAGCAGATGCATGTAAACCTGTGCTGAGTGGTGTAGGGTATGAACACAATGCCTTACAGTCCCGTATTCCATTATCCTTTCTGAGAATAAACTGACAGCTGAGATATCTGTCTGTACTCATTCTCACTGTGTGAATGCCTAAACGCGTGAGCGCTGGGGCCGTTTGTTTGATGGTGGTTGATGATGTATTTGTGTTGTCAGCTGTGGCGATGTGATGAGGACTTCATGTTTTGATGTGGTTGTGTGTATGCTATGTGGCTTTGGAAGTATAAAAATGAATGTCTTTTTTTTTTTTTTTTTTTTTTTTTTTTGTGTATGTGTTTTTTTTGTGTGTGTGTGTGGGGGGGGGGGGGCGAGAACATAAACACATGGAGAACATAAAATATGTTCTCCATGTGTAAACTTGTAGCCTTGCACTTACTGTGCCTGAATTATCTCTATGGTTGTTTTGTATTTTAGTATAACTACTAATATAATTAAAACTGGAATAAAAATAAATATGTTACAGACATACTACTACTACTACTACTACTACTACTACCAACGATAATAAATAACTAAATTAACAAACACTACAAAATGACTGAAACTTTAACTGAATAAAAACAGAAAATATGAAACATAAATGGTAGGTTGTTCCATATGTAACTAAAAATAAGGAATTCAGTTTCTTCCTATATTTTTTTCTACATGAAAAAAAAAATCTTTAAAGGAACAAGCAGTAGAATATATAGTCCTGATTCCTACTGTATATATTATTTATTATATATTCAATAACAGAACCTTGTACTATGCCTTCGGTTTTAAAATCAAAATGGTCAGATTTATATTCAGGAAACAGTGAAAATTATATTACAGTATGTAAATATGGTAGACCAATGTAAATAACAATATTAATTATGGTCCACAGTTTGCTTAATCGAGCAAATTTTGATACTTGTACTGTATTATTTCATAGAAAACAAGCTTTTTAGTCTATCGACATCCTACAACTGCTGTTGACTGATAAAGAACCAAAACATCCCTCATTAAATTATCAGCATTTGAAAGAGTATCTTAATTAATTATTTTGTGCTAAGAGGATTTATGGTACACCAAAGTCTGTACATAATACATTGTATATAATGGTGGGTATTTTTATTCAAGAATTTCGATTCAAGCGGATCAAAGGATGTAAATCATCAAAGAAAATTACAAATGTGCTTGGCCAGGACGCAAATCACTATTAACACATTAATGAGACTGAACAAGATTCTATCAGCGATGAAAATCAGAGAGAGTCGAGGAGACACTTTCCACAGTCTACAGAGCTTGCAGATAAAATCTTTGCACCAAGATATAAGCGAATCGAGAGGAAACTCAGATGACTACCCCTCAACACCTTGTTTGCTGACACTGCACCTGTTGCATGACATCAAACAGAAATACTCCTTTTCCACCTCCACTGTTAAGCTATTCTCTGTCCATAAATACTTTGCCATCTCTGAATATCAATCTTATTGGTGAGAAGCTCTTATAAAAAGTTATTTACAACATAACACATTCTAAGTTAGATCTGAAGGTTTAATGTTTTTCTGTACACTGTAATTCATTCTGAACTGTGGAATGAGCCATATCCTGCTTTTATTTGAAAACGATATCCTAAGTAATGGCTTTAGGTAAAAAACTCTCCCTCAAGGAACAGTGAATGGCAACCAATACAAAGGCGACACAGACAGTGCCAACTTATCAATAATGCAAGGCGTTAGGCTTGCTTGGGCCCAACGATCGTCAACAAATGAAACATTAAAAATTCATAAGATCATCAGCTAAAAGAATTGTGAGGATTCAGTGCAGTTCAAAGAGACCCAGAGCTCTCATCTGTGCCAATTTCATAATTCGGAGCTACTTGTAAGTCTGGGCTGAAGAGTGCTGGAAAAAAAGAGTATAGCAGAGACAAAATAATCACCCAAACTAAGAGATTTGTGACTGTGCTTGAATGAATGTCAGTCAGGATTCATATGAAGGTAAAGTTTCACTGGGATGTACTATCAAGAGTCCAAAAAACAAAACAAAAAACACATACTTCTTGTTAAATCATACTGAAAGATCCATTTACTCCTTGCAAACCATTTATTTCTATATGACGAAGGACAGAATTACTGATTAAGTACCTATTACATTTTCTTAACTTTGCAGCATTTTCTATTTTGTTTTACATTTCCATTAGTATTTTCACATTTCTGACATTATAGGGGAAAAAAGCATCATGTACATTAATTCGAAACAGCATAAATCAGAAATCACAAAAATTATGAAAAGTCAATTTTATTTCAGAAAGCATTACTTTTCATAATTATTCCTAAGCTTTAAATGAACTTGGCAAGATATCACCTGTTACACTGAGAAAAAGCTGCTTAAAAACTTTACCTGCCATCAGTAACTAAAATAAACAGTGGTGACACAATAACTATTAATTATAACATAGCCTTCTGTAGTCATAAATTAACATGAAGTAAAATATTCACAAGCAAAAGAATATAATCTGACTCTCAAATGAGTCTGTGTGGCACAGGCTTTCGATACTTTTAACCTCCACAGCTCGTGACGATCAGCTAAAAAATTCCGACACAAAACTGTATGTATATAAAAAAAACTCTCCTTTCATTACTCTTTCCTCCGCCAGGGAACATATTTGCTCTTACCTCGACATAATTCCTATTTGCCATGCAATGAATCCCCAGACAGCCACAGAACGCAGCCTTTTCCGAGTCATCTCAAGGCTGGATTGGCATAGACATACAGTCCTCCGTGAATGCCTGTGCTCTCTTCAGCACCTCTGGCTTCTTGACATCAGGACCCTGGACAGCGCTCCAGCTGTTCTTCCTTCACCCCTGTTCACTGCAGGTTTGTTACGCACGGCAATCGCAAAATAATTCCTCATAATCTTATGAAGCTAAACGGCAAACATAAAACTCTTCCCTCGTAGCGACACTGAACGAGATGGAGTGCTGTTTGAAAGCGTGCGGCAGCTGAAGAGATTCTTGACTTATTCAGACATCTCTGAAGAGACCGCCCCACACAGCGCGCCTGACTGACAGTGCGCTTCTCTCACACTGTGCAACGCTTACTTACTATTACAGAGAACTGATTTTGAATACTTCCCCTTTCACAGCTGCTTACTCACGTGATTAATACTATGTATATATACTATGTATACTATACATATATATATATTTTTTTTTTTTCTTTCTTTTATTTTGGGGGGGGGGGCAAAATCACTTTTTTTAACACTTGATAACTATATTAAAAATTAAGTAATTATATAAAAAGAAATTGAGTAATAATCAGTGTTTAATAAATAATAACCCATTTCAGTTTTGATTATGGCTAATATTCAGTGTATCATGACATGGAGTTATATTTAATATTTGTGGGTAACAATACACTCATTGCAGTCTAACTGTATCAGTAAGCAATGACGAAACTAAGCGCAATGTAACTTGTGAGTCATACATGATGGCACATGCTCGAACACATGCTGATTCCCTTGGTGCTGGAACGTGCCCGTTCCAATCTGGCAGAGGGGCCCTATGTTGTATTTAGGTATATAGGCCTAACGCAGCAAGCTACTGCCTGTTTGTGATTTATCCATGAAATCATTGTTGTATTACAGTGAGTGACAGAGTCTGGCATGGGCTGCCGTAGGCAGAGTCTATGGCACAGCTGAGACCGGGTGCATCTGCGCAGCGTGTGTGTGTGCCCACTCCTATTTATTGTGCCACGTTGACCCTGTTCCCAGCTTTTTTTGCCATTGCTCTGGAATCAGGCGATAAGCTCAAATGCTCTCTGTTGCCAAAGTGTGGCATCAGGGAGCTTGGGTCTGCTTTTTTACTTTTCATTCATCCTTTTCTTTAAGAGTTACTTTTATAACAGACAACAAAGACTAGGGCTAAATAATTATGTCCAGTCTTGCATATAGTTGTCTCTTGATTCACTATAAATAACTTGTTGTCTGCCAACTTATTGGAAAAGCTTTATAATAAAGTGTTCCCATTCTTTGTGGCCTAGTGGTTACAGAGTTTAACTCCTAACCCTAGGGTTGTCGGTTTGAATCTCGGGCCGGCAATACCATGACTTTGATACCCTTAAGCAAGGCACCGAACCCCCAACTACTCCCCGGGCGCTGCAGCATTAATGGCTGCCCACTGTTCATGGTTTGTATGTGTTCACTGCTGTGTGTGTGCACTTTGGATGGGTTAAATGCAGAGCATGAATTCTGAGTATGGGTCACCATACTTGGCTGAATGTCATGTCTCTTTATTCAATGGAATTGATTTGGAGAAATTTTGCATTACAGTACTCGCTCATCAATGGATCGTATATACAGTAAATACTGGAGCACTTATACAGTAGTTATAGGATTTGAACATATTTTTTTTAGTGGTAGATCAGCTGTTGATTGATTGCAGCTGAAGAGTGAGCAGGCAGGCACTGTGTGGGTGGGAGAAGGGCAGATGTATGAGAAGAGCACTGATAATAGCTTAATGTGAACACTGTCAATTACAAAGGCCACCCTGTTTAGCCCTCAGATAATTTCCCCTGCCCTCCTTGAAAGAACACTTCTGCCATGTAAAGAACTGTTAGAATTAGAGCTCTTTTGTTGACTAATTATTATCAGATGCTAAAGTAGCCTGCAGTATTTGCTTACCCGAGAAACGGAAAAGTGTTATTTACAAATTTGCTTTGTAAAATATTCTACTTTGTGCAAAAGTATGCTCTGAAAATGTTTCAAATTGAAAAATATTTTTTGTGTGTTTTCCAATGGGGCAAACAATATCCCACAATATTGTAAATTAATAAAATGTAAAAAGTTAAAAAAATTACATAAATAAATGCAGTTGAATGAAAATGTGAAATAAATGGGTTTTGGTTAAGGTTACATAATTTGTGTCCTTTTAGGATCATTTATATACTAGTACAGTATTTATTAATATTTTGGTTTATGTTATTCTACTTCAGTTAAGTCTTATTTTCCAAGTAACAAAAATGTTTATAAATGCGTGGATAAAGATATATTCACAATGAATAGGCTCACTTTGCTTCTCTGGCAATGAACCACCAATGAGCAGTGTGGCATATTGCAACACCCGTAGGTGTTCATCACATTATAATGCAAATGCATTTATTTGTCAACCAAAGTGACGTGTGGCATTTACTGAATCAGTTCTATATGGAGAGATTATTGCACTGTATTGGCTGGGAAAAAGACGAATTGCTCAATCACGGGTGTGTGGCGAGTCATTATAAATCTCGATCAAGCACACAGCATATTAAAGGCCCTTATTTGGAAGCCACAGACACTTTGGTGGGCAGTTTATTCTCAAGAGACTGCTATTGCTAGAAAAATTCTCGAATTGCTTCTCATTATAAGAGCATCTATGAGTAAAAAAAGATTATTTAGAACCAAATCAAAATACGTTTGTGAAATTATGTTGTAATTTTTTAAATATTTTTTTTAATGGGGTTATTTTAATTACCTTAAACTATTGCAAACTCAAACCTGTAAGGTCCAATTCATGAACTCTTGTAGTTTTGAGCAAGAAGCTTAACCCTACATTGCACCAGGGGAACTGTCCACCATAATTTGTATACTATAAGTCACTTTGGCGCAATGCCTCAGCTAAAGTGCTTCTTATTAGTGCACAATACACCCATATCATACAAACAATGATTTCATAAACCTGCATAAATAAAGCAGCAACCTTTTTATTTTGGGTATGTCATCTGTGTCTCCATACCGAAAATGGGGGGTGATAGAGAAGGGGTTAAATCAAATTAAATATACAATGAAAGTTGGACACCATTTCTGTACACGTGCAATGTCTCACATCTTCCCCCTGTATCCACATTACAAATGCGCTTCGCCAATGGGAAATACACAATCTTAGTCATGACCAAGGCAGACCACATCATATTAAACACTTTGTCTGAATGCTAAATGAAGTATCTTCTCAGAGCTAATGGTTTAGTTACTTCCAGCCAATGAGTTGCATGGCACTTATTAAATGGGTCACACCAGCAATTAAAAGTTCCAATCTGTCTAGTGGATCCATCAGAAAGGGACTTTAGCCACGACTGCAGTAATAGTTCTGAGCAGATGATTAGAAATACACTCTGCTGTGGCACATTTAGACATTAACAAAGCCTTAGTAATCAGTGTTGAAGACAGCTGGATTCTGACTCAATCTTAAACCAATAATGCCTTCTCTTGCTGCTAAAATGTAACATGTTCATGCCAACAGCTGTTATTCTTACATTTGTTTGGTCAAGAGGAATGTGGGTAGGAAGGTAAGTACACTAAACCACATGCTACAAGCTTCAAAGCTTTGCTTTGAAATGTGACCTTATTAAAACCTTCTGCAATAAAATTATGTTAAAACTGGGAGAAAATTCCAAAATGTTTACTTTCACAACTGATATTTTTCACTTTCTTGAAAAATTTTTATTTTGTGCTTCCTTGTGTTTTATTGTGGGGCCTAACGGCACATAGAACATTTCCTTCCAGTTGAGAAAGTCGTTACGCTTCATTCAGCTGCCCAAGCTCCATTGAGGTTTACGATGGTCACAGAATTCCTGAAAAACATATGTCCAGTCAAGGCACTGACTCAAATTGGTGATGCTTGCTGAAACCATGAGGTTGTTCTAGCAGTGGAGATGTTGCACCAAAATGAGGGCAAATTAATGAAGCTATGCCCAGAGAGCTGCATTAAATGACATGTTTAATTCAGCTGTCTTCCAATGGATGCTAGTCCCTTTATTCTCTATTCATGTAAATCTTTCCCTGGACACCATGGCTTTTCTAACACCCGACACAGCCACAGTTTAATGAAGTACAGATAACAGTTGTATTTTGCATGATCACCAGGATGCATAAGGACCATGCAGACTCTTCTAATCATTTGCTAACTACAAGGAATTAGAGAAATGTCAATCAAGCAACATCTGTCTCTAAATTTTGGGGGGCGGTGCACGTCTAATAAACCATATGTTCAGTGGAATTTTCACAGAAACAAAAATGGTGCACGTCTAACAAACCATATGTTCAGTGGAATTTTCACAAGTAATGTTATAATTCTTTAATAATCTTAAAATTAGTTAATACTAAAAAGTCTGTTATTTTAAAACACTTGCTTTTTGTCCTCAGTTAGAATAGAGTTGGATTCCTTGGAGTGCAGAGTTAGCAAAACACTTGATTACACACATTATGATGTCACATAGATTATTTCTGTATCTGTTAAATTCCGTGAAGCGAGTGTGTGAGTATAGTTAGATATAGCATGGGATTGTGAGTGCTGTTATGTAATGCAGAAGGCTTAGACACTGACTTTTTGTTTGGGTAGATAGTAGCATAAAATATAAAAACGAATAAGCTAAAAAAAGAAAAAAGCAATAATAATGTTTTTTTCCAGTCATATCTTGTGTAATTATTGTGTAATTGTTCCTTTCTTACACTATATTATATTACAGGGATGAGTTCATTTCTGGCGCCTCATGCTAATTATGTCATCTGTTATATCAATTAACCACATAGATAATTCACACTAATGATGATCTCTGAAGGGTATGGAAGCATGAAAGTGCTGACCTGTCAGCAGAACACAACTCAAACCCTATATTGAGCGGGACAAAATGATAAAAGAGTGTCAATGAGATTAGAATAGAGACAATTCTTTGGTGTGTGGTTTTCACATTAATAGTGCACTTTTCCAGTAGCCCTAATCTCACCTCCCATCTATGGCTAATATAATGTTTTTTGTTTTTTTTTCAACTGAAATAGGATGTGCAGGATTGCTCATGTAGGCTATTCTCATGCAAACAGACATGCACTGCTGCACACATGTGATGTCCAGATTAGAAGACACATGAACAATCCACACACACCCACACACACACACACACACACACAAGCACACATACATGCACTCCTGCTCCTGCCCTGGCGAAAAATAAATAAATAAAAACCTTCTGTGTCATGATGATAAACCTTTAATGATAGGATTTAGAAAACCTATAGTAAACCATAAAAACCTACATGTGAATTATTGAAGTCAGTTCGTGAAATTGCATGGTCAACTGCAGCAGCTCTTATTGAAAAATGTAAATTGAAAAAGCAATTTAAAGCATAAGTTTAAAAGAAACCCCGTACCATTATTGTCTCAAAAACCTGTATTTGTGAAAATGGTGACGTTATGTGTATGCGTTTTATGCGTTCAGTCTATAGGTAGGTGTGCATGCATTGGTGTTTCTTTGCAATGTCACATTGCCAACTAATGGCCTGGCATGCATAATACTGTACATACACATACATTTTTTTTACCATTTTTTCCCAGATCCATGTGAATGGATATCATTTTGAAAAAATTGTCATTACATAAAACTTTTTGAAAATGCAAAGCAGGAACTTGGAGCTAATCTTGAAGCTTAAAATGTGGAATGCAAAAATTTACTGTCATGATCCGGGTTCCTCCTTTCTCTGTCCCCCTCTTGTGGTCATCCTACACACTCTTTCACTACACCACCACTTTAACTTCATTAGTCTCAGCTGTTCCCACTTACATTTATCTCACCCAATCCTCTCACCTCTTCCCCTTTTTCTCCTGATTCTTCCTGCTATTTCTACCTCCGCTTTCTCTGCCCCTTTGTCAGTTTATTCCTAGCTATCAATGCTGAAGACGCATCTCCTACCTGCTGAGTCAAGTCTTGTCTTGTCCTGTCCTGTGTGATTGTCTGGAAGCCTTTCCCCTTCATGCTCCTTACTCTGCTCTACCAACTCAGACGCTGTGGTCCACTGCACCTGGCGCGGCTGCCGCACATCCCGTATCCCAGTAATTAGTTTCTCTGCTACTTTTCTGTTAATGCTCAGGGTTTACGAGCGAAGAATTCTGTTTGACTGATACCTCAGTTTCCGGAGTGTATTTATGTTTACCGTTGATTCTATGAGTAAAAATTAATGTTTCTCATTTTCATTAAAGACTGTGATTGAGAATCTCGCCTTTTGGTCCTCTATCTCCCACCTAACAGAATAAACTGACCAGTTATGGACCAAGCGAGCAGCAATCCCTTTCAAGCGGCGGTCGAGCTCCAGGGTGCCATGTTGGGCAGACACGAGCAGGAGATATCCACCGCTCGCCAGGCTGTCGACTCCCTTGTCAATGTCACCTTTATTTATATAGCGCTTTAAATAAAATACATTGCGTCAAAGCAACTGAACAACATTCATTAGGAAAACAGTGTCAATAATGCAAAAATGATAGTTAAAGGCAGTTCATCATTGGATTCAGTTATGTCATCTCTGTTCAGTTAAATAGTGTCTGTGCATTTATTTGCAATCAAGTCAATGATATCGCTGTAGATGAAGTGTCCCCAACTAAGCAAGCCAGAGGCGACAGCGGCAAGGAACCGAAACTCCATCGGTGACAGAATGGAGAAAAAAACCTTGGGATAAACCAGGCTCAGTTGGGGGGCCAGTTCTCCTCTGACCAGACGAAACCAGTAATTCAATTCCAGGCTGCAGCAAAGTCAGATTGTGCAGAAGAATCATCTGTTTCCTGTGGTCTTGTCCTGGTGCTCCTCTGAGACAAGGTCTTTACAGGGGATCTGTATCTGGGGCTCTAGTTGTCCTGGTCTCCACTGTCTTTCAGGGATGTAGAGGTCCTTTCTAGGTGCTGATCCAGCATCTGGTCTGGATACGTACTGGATCCGGGTGACTGCAGTGACCCTCTGATCTGGACACAGACTGGATCTGGTGGCCACGTTGACCTCGGAACAAGAGAGAAACAGACAAATATTAGCGTATATAGCGTATATTGCCCTTGCCAACCAGATGGCTGATATCTCTCATCGGGTGTGTCAGATTCGTCACGAGCCACCCACCACTGAGATCCGTGAGGAGTCTGAACCGCGAGTCAACAATCCCCCTGTCTACTCTGGTGAGCCAACTCAATGCCACTCCTTTCTCACCCAGTGCGAGGTAGTCTTCTCGTTACAGCCCGCTACTTACGCTCAGGAGCGGGCCAAGGTGGCCTACGTTATCTCCCTCCTCGCGGGACGACCTCGGGAATGGGGAGCGGTAAACTGGGAGGCAGAGAGTGGTTGCGTCACCGACTTCACTCTCTTCAAGCGGGAGATGATCCGTGTCTTTGACCAGTCGGCCCATGGAGAGGAGGCTTCACGACTCCTTTCTTCCCTTCGCCAGGGCAGGTGCTCTGTTACTGACTTCTCCATAGAGTTTCGCACCTTGTCCACATCCTGCAGGTGGAATGAACTGGGTCTGGTTGCACGCTTCCTGGAGGCATTGAATCCTGATCTCAAGGACGAGATCTTCATGCGCGAGGTACCTGCTCGACTTGATGCTCTTATCGATCTGGCGGTCCCGATTGAGAAGCGGTTCGACCTGCGCAATAGAACACGCCATACCGAACCCGCCCTCTTCTCGACTTCATCTACTGGTACAGTCCCTCAAGCCTCTGACACAGACCCCGAACCCATGCAGCTCGTGGTCTCCGTATTTCTGCCAAGGAGCATGAGCAACGCATCTTCAATCACCTGTGCATGTACTGTGCTTCAGCAAACTATTTCGTCTCCAACTGCCCGGTAAAAGCCAGAGCTCGTCAGTAGGTGGAGGGTTTACTTGCGAGCGCGATGTCTAGGACCTCTCCAGCCAAGTCCTGTACTACCCTTCCTGCACTTCTTTGGTGGCCCGTCTCGTCTGTCTCCTGCATGGCTCTGGTCGACTCAGGGGCAGAGGGTAATTTCATCGATGAGTTGTGGGCTCGGAAGCAAGGTATTCCCCTCCACCCCTCTCTTTTCCCTAGATGGTAGCTCCCTTCCTAGGATTAAGCAAAGGACTGTGGCTCTGATGCTTACCGTCTCGGGAAATCATCAAGAGACAATTTCTTTTTTTATTTTTCATTCCCCCTTTACTCCTCTGTTTTTTTGGAGGAACCCGGTGATTTTACTGGAGTCCTGGAGGTCTATCATGATCTGCGGGAGGTCTTTAGTCGAGCCCGGGCCACCTCCCCCCCCCATCGTCCGTACGATTGCAGTATCGACCTTCTTCCAGGGACCATGCCCCCGCGCGGCAGGTTATATTCCCTGACGGCTCCCGAACGGGAAGCACTGACGAATTACCTGTCCGATTCCCTCAATGCCGGTACGATTGTGCCCTCCTCGTCACCCGCCGGAGCAGGTTTTTTTTGTCAAATAGAAAGACGGCTCGTTGCGTCCCTGTATCGATTACCGAGGGCTGAACGAGATCACTGTCAAGAATCGTTATCCCTTGCCTTTGATGTCGTCGGCCTTCGACATCCTACAGGGGGCTAGGATCTCCACCAAACTTGATCTTTGTAACGCCTATCATTTAGTCCGTATCAAAGAAGGTGATGAGTGGAAGACCGCCTTTAACACACCCCTCGGTCACTTTGAATATAGGGTCCTCCCCTTTGGTTTAGTCAACGCCCCCGCCGTGTTCCAGGCCCTTATTAACGATGTCCTACGAGATATGCTAAATATCTTTCTCGATGACATTCTTATTTTCTCTCCCTCACTCCAAGTTCATGTCCAACATGTTCGTCGAGTCCTCCAATGTTTGTTGGAGAATCAACTTTCAATCACATTTTTGGACTCAGTCATTTCAGCAGAGGGAGTCGGTATGGACCCAGCGAAGGTGCGAGCGGTCACCTAGTGGCCCATTCCCGACTCTCGGGTTGCGCCCCAATGCTTTCTCGGTTTTGCAAACTTTAACCGTCGTTTCATACGTAACTTTAGCCAAGTTGCCGCCCCCCTTACTGCTCTAACATCTGTCAAGTCGCGTTTCAGTTGGTCAGAGGCGGCCCAGGCGGCTTTTGAGCAGCTAAAGATGCTTTTTACCTCCGCTCCTATCTTACTCTCTCCCGACATCTTGAAACAATTTATCGTCGAGGTTGACGCTTTGGAGGTCGGGGTCGGGGCCGTTCTTTCCCAACACTCCTCCATGGACTGGAAAGTTCATCCCGAACGTAATTACGATATAGGCAACCGCGAACTGCTCACCGTCAGGTTGGTGCTAGGCGAGTGGAAACATTGGTTGGAGGGCTCCTCTGCTCCTTTCGTCGTATGGACCGACCATCGTAATCTCTAATACATACGTTCAGCTAAGAGACTCAACGCTCGCCAAGCCCGCTGGGCTCTATTTTTTACACGTTTCGACTTCTCCATCTCCTATCGTCCGGGTTCTAAGAATGTCAAGGCTGATGCCCTTTCTTGTCTCTATGGCCCCCCCTTTGCAGCCTAGACCCTAGAGGTTATTATTCCTCCCGGTCGCGTTGTGGGGACTGCTGTGTGGGGAGTCAAGAGATTGGTCAAACGAGCGCTATCTCAGGTTTCCGCGCCACGTAACTGTCTGGGGGGACTCCTTTTTGTGCCCGTGTCCGCTTGACGCGCTGTCCTTCAGTGGGGACCCTGGTCTCATGTTGCTCTTGATTTTATAATGGGGCTCACTTTGACGGGTGGCAATACGGTAATCCTTATGGTTGTCGATTGCTTCTCTAAATCTGCTCGTTTCATCCCGCTCACTAAACTTCCTTCTACCAGAGAGACAGCCCAGATTATGGTAGATCATGTTTTTAAGATACATGGTCTGCCCACTGAAGTGGTTTCAGATAGGGGCCCGCAATTCTCCGCCTTTTTTGTCGTCTCATTGGGGCAACTGCCAGCCTCTCGTCGGGGTTTCATCCGCAGACCAACGGGCAGGCCGAGCGCGCCAGTCAGATTGTTGCTCATATGCTGCGCAGCCTTGCTCATCGTTGTCCCGCGTCATGGTCTGAGCAGCTGGCCTGGGCAGAGTATGCACACAATTCCCTCCCATCCTCTGCAACAGGTCTTCCCATTTCCACTGTTGCCTCGGCTATCAACCTCCTTTATTTTCGTCTCAGGAGGCAGTTCACCGTCTGTTCAAGCCTATATTGATCGTTGTAAGCACACTTGGAGGAGGGTGAGAACTGCACTTTGTCGCTCTAACACCCGCATGCGCATCGCTGCCAATAGGCGCCCAATTAAGAGTCCACGCTACATTCGTGGCCAGCGAGTGTTGCTTTCCACCGCTAACTTACCCTTACATAACTTACCGCGTTCATCCAGTTTTCCATGTTTCACATATTAAGCCCTTCGTTCGCGGGCCCTCTCGTCCGGTCTGTCCTCCTGTTCAAATTAATAATTCCCCTGTCTAGAGGGTTCGTCACATCCTTGACACGCGTCGCCGGGGTCGTGGTCACCAGTACTTAGTCTATTGGGAGGGGTATGGGCCAGAGGAGAGAAGCTGGGTTCCCTCCCGGGACATCTTGGACCCTTCGCTCATTAATGATTTCCTTCGTTCTCGCCAGTCCTTTTACTTGGGAGCGCCAGGAGGCACTCGTTGAGGGAGGGGGTACTGTCATGATCCGGGTTCCTCCTTTCTCTGTCCCCCTCTTGTGGTCATCCTACACACTCTTTCACTACACCACCACTTTAACTTCATTAGTCTCAGCTGTTCCCACTTACATTTATCTCACCCAATCCTCTCACCTGTTCCCCTTTTTCTCCTGATTCTTCCTGCTATTTCTACCTCCGCTTTCTCTGTCCCTTTGTCATTTTATTCCTAGCTATCAATGCCGAAGACGCATCTCCTACCTGCTGAGTCATGTCTTGTCTTGTCTTGTCCTGTGTGATTTGTCTGGAAGCCTTTCCCCTTCATGCTCCATACTCTGCTCTACCAACTCAGACGCTGTGGTCCTGAACAGATGGGATATCCAGCCTATGGTACCCACTCTCTCTGCGGGCTTTGCCTTTTGCCGCATTCTCTATTGGGATCTTCCACTGCACCTGGCGCGGCTACCGCACATCCCGTATCCCAGTAATTAGTTTCTCTGCTACTTTTCTGTTAATGCTCAGGGTTTACGATTGAAGAATTCAGTTTGACTGATACCTCAGTTTCCGGAGTGGATTTATGTTTCCCGTTGATTCTATGACTGTTTCTCATTTTCATTAAAGACTGTGATTTTCAAGACCTAACATTTACTCTGTGTCAACAGTGCAGAATAATCAAATAATCTCTATTAGAATTTTAAGGTGCCCAAAACAAAAATATCTAGTCAGCGTATACAGACCTTGCACATTTGCTCATACAGACCAAGCATCATTGCTTTTTTCAAACATCTTTTCGAAACATTCATTTACCAACTTCTCATCCAGGAAAATTGCCAGCAGTGATTAAATGGTATTTCTCATAAGGTCCTGTTCACAGTTGATCTTTAAATTGTAATTTACCAGCACTTTTTTCAGAAAGGGTTGTATGTGTAAAAATCCCTACAATATAGGCTACTGTAGATATGATCAGTTTTTGAATACTAAACATGATCAAATTAGCGATTTTTGAGGAATTATTTAGTATACACCGACAACATCTAAATATGTGACCAATCACGGAAAGTAGGGACACAAGTCGGTTCTTCAAGAACTTTGACTAGAGTTTTTGTAGACACTGAGATATTATCTCAGTGTCTACAAAAACTCTAGTCAAAGTTCTTGAAGAATTTGAAGCAGCATATCATTCTCATTTTAAGTATCATTTAAAGGCTTCATTGTGCATTATTCATGCTGTTCTAAAAGTGCCTCCCATAAATAAGAAATGCATCTGCCTAGCTTACTAATGTTTCGCTTTTAAAGACTGGGCAAATATGGTTGAATTAGGGATTGTGTCAAAAAATAACAAAGAAATGAAATAAATATGGAACACCCCCTTTTTATTTCTTTCAAAAATAGGATAAATGATGAGTTCAAAATGTAGTTTTTGCCAAGTGAAATGACAGATGACAAAGCTTTAAAGAACCAAAAGTGGAATAAATTATCAGAGCTGCCCCTTTAGATTTTAACAAGAACAAAATAAAATACTTAAATATACTAGATGAAAATATGGTCAGAATGCCCAACTGTATTATTATTTATTTTTATTTTTCAGCCTTTTAGTTATACTTCTTTGGCAAACAGGGAAACTTATAACTCAGCAAAGCTTGAAAACATTTGTCTGAGAAGCTAATGTGAGAGTTAAATAGACTGGCACTGATAAATGGTATTCATTTTATACAATTAACACTAGCAGAGAAAGTGATAATTCATACACTTCCAAATGAATAATTCATTAGTTGAGCTTATATATTACAGTAGTAGATTTTGTTTATTGCATTTGCAGGAAATTATATTATAAAGGAACATATTCATTTAGGTAATTAGGTGATATAAATAATAAAAGAGGTCAAAATTTACCATACAATATTTTTGAGTACAATTTTAAATATTTGCTGCTGGGTTTTCCCTACAGTTCCCATAACTCCAGCAGCTCCACAGTGTCAGTGTATTCAAGGCACGTCAACACATCACCTCTCCAGCAAAGTATGGGATTCCTTCGGCTGCTACAGATTCTTCTGGACTACAGGAGTACAGCCAATTAAGTCACTGGATGCTTGAGTTTTAGTGAGTTCAGCTTCTTTTTATATCCTTAGGGAGAAGAAAACTAGCAATGTGGTTGCAGATGTAATCATCATGGAGATTGTAATCAAGCAGCTTGTGTAAGAGTAAACGTAAATAATGTGAAGGCCTATACACACTGTGTATACATTCAGTGCTATCTCTTATTTTTTTTAAAAATCCCATAACAATCACACTGATTAATATACACACAACAAAAATTATTCCTGTAAAACCACATAGTGATTCATGGAACACCATTTAACTGCCTAAGAGTGATTTCTCTCGTAGTTTTCTGTGGCAAATTGGTTAAGGCTTGTTTATCTTGTTTGCAAGTGTCTGACAAAAGACTGAGTGGACTTTTCTTGATCAACATCTGTCACAATATTCCAGTATTATTAACCTTATTAATAAAGTAATTTGACATTTACTGATACTTTTCACTTTACAGTTATAGATTTGATTTGAATAAATCATATCCAGTTGGACTGTCCAGTCAAAATTTTCAACGATGATTGAGATGCACAGTGAGTTTGAACTCCATGCAACCCCTGTGTTAGTCTCCATTGGAAATGAATGGCCTCCACTCTGATGTCTGCTGTTTGTTGTAAGCAGTGAAAAGGCGGTTCAAGAAGGTTTGTTTTCTCTCCCAAATCTGGACTGTGTGGGTTAAATTTGTTTTATACCTACACATGCACATTGTAGATTCATTTTGAGCATGTTTTTTATGTGAACAGCTTTAGCATATTCTCATCACTTCAAACACATTCTAACAGCCTCTTACTAGATTATACTCTGGTGATGAAATATGCATAGCCTGAAATGCTATTAACATGCTATGGATTCCTAGGCAGCATGTAAGAGGCTGCTATGAATAAAATAGTATTTACTGCACTGCATGATAAAAAAGGAACCAATTTGGAAATACACATTCAAACTAAATGCACAATTCCACTTGCATATAGAAAATGCTACAAAGTGCTGCATTGCTATACAGTAGTACATCCTTCAAAACCGAGCACAATCTAAAACATGCACTCTAATTGGCTGGCAGAAAGTATTTCATGATAAAATAAGTGCCTACCAGAGCCTATGGGCTGTCATGAAGAGAGGTGTCATATCTCTGAACACCTATTTAAAATCTAGTAGGTGCATTTTATGTGAAGTATACAATCATACAGCATATTGCCCGAACATTTAAGCTTAAAATGGAATAAAAAAAATAATAAAACATACATTTTGAAAATCATCTCTCTGTATCATTTTCCCATTGTTAAAGCTGATAAACTGTGATCTTAATGGCTCATTGTAGGGGTATTCGAGGTAAGAAATTAGCATTTTGAAACACTGTGTACAGGTATATATTTTGCTAAATAATCTAGTTCCACTTGGCTGTCACACAAATTATGGAAATATAAAGGTGGTCTCACTTTTCAATCCTCTTCCCTTGTTTAGTCCATTCTGTTGTTGACAGTGACATGCCTTAACTGACCTGCTGTATTCCCACAGACTCTCTGGCTAGCGTGCTTAGTATCTGAAATAACTACCCCACTCCGAGCAGTAAGTGGAGTTCTGTAGGGACTGTATGAATCCCAGAGCTGTGTAAGAAATTCATAGTGAGAAGGTGTGCTGTGCTTTTGCCATGATTTTCCTGTCAGAATAATACTAAAACAATCCGCAGAACTCCAGTCTATCAATGACATAAAAATGACATGTTTGTAAGAAACAAATCCATTATTAAAGGGTTAGTTCACCCAGATAGCAAATTTATGTAATTAATAACTTACCCTGATGTTGTTTCAAACCCGTAAAACCTCCGTTTATCTTTGGAACACAGTTTAAGATATTTTAGATTTAGCCCGAGAGCTCTCAGTCCCTCCATTGAAGATGTGTGTACGGTATACTGTCCATGTCCAGAAAGGTAAGAAAAACATCACCAAAGTAGTCCATTTGACATCAGAGGGTCGGTTAGAATTTTTTGAAGCATCGAAAATACATTTTGGTCCAAAAATAGCAAAAACAACGACTTTATTCAGCATTGTCTTCTCTTCCGTGTCTGTTGTGAGAGAGAGTTCAAAACAAAGCAGCTGGATATCCGGTTCGCGAACTAATCATTCAGTTCACCAAATCGAACTGAATCGTTTTAAACGGTTCGCATGTCTAATACGCATTAATCCACAAATGACTTAAGCTGTTAACTTTTTTTAATGTGGTTGACACTCCCTCTGAGTTCAAACAAACCAATATCCCAGAGTAATGCATGCACTCAAACAGTACACTGACTGAACTGCTGTGAAGAAAGAACTGAAGATGAACACCGAGCCGAGCCAGATAGCGAACAATAGACTGACTCGTTCACGAGTGAAGAACTGGTTGCATCGGTTTTCGGATCACCAGTAGTTCTTTCGGACAGTTCGATTCAATAAACTGGTAGAAGAAAACGGTTCAACGGTTCTATCTTTGGTACAACGTAAACGTTTTAAACAGTACACTGACTCAACCGGATATCCAGACTGCTTTGATTTGAACTCTCTCTCACAACAGACACGGAAAAGAAGACAATGCTGAATAAAGTCGTTCTTTTTGCTATTACATGAGGGTAAGTTATTAATTACATAAATTTGCTATCTGGGTGAACTAACCCTTTAAGGCATAATGGCAGACAACCATGCATCTTTTTACTTCACAAGATGGTAATTGATGGACTACCGTGGTCCAGATTATTTGTGGATTATTTGTGGATGTTTTCCATTAGTGAGCAATAGTAAAAGCAAATGATCAATTTTGGGTGAACCATTCCTTTAAGATGTGGTCACACTAGCAAAAATGTTGGTCAGTTGTGAATATTGTGGTTATTTATGAAGTCACCTTTAAATGATGCAGATTCACCCTCTCGCGAAATTTGTGTTTGTGTGGAATCCTGTTGGAATGACTGTATTTTAGCTGGGAACATTAGCAGAACAACAGTGAATGTGACACACCTTTAGCCACCTACCTAACTACATCCCCCATCTTCTTCCTCCTCCTTCTCCTCTGCCTCCTCTGAGGGCTCCTCAGAGACAGATCAAATTTTCTCAAGCTGTATTCTCTCAATGACTCGACTCTGAGGCATATGAAATAGTGTTGGGCGTTTCATGAGATTGTGAACAATCCTAACATTCAACCAACCATTTTTTTGTGGGTTTTAGATAAGTATTTCAGAAACAGTTTTTGAGAGAGTGATGTATATATTTGTATTTGTATGTATGGTTCTTTTTGTTTCGTTTTTTTTTTTTTTTTTTTTAAAGAGTATTATACAATATAACATAACTTGCAATGCATATTTTGAGCTACTAGATTCCAAATTTTCTATGATGCTTTAAAGTTCAGCTTCAGTCATTGTCATCTTTTGTGATGGGAAGTTTCATTATTATGTAATTAATGCACTTGTGACTGCTGTTGGCAATTGAAAGTGAAAGACAAATGCACTTTGTGTAAAGTTGCAGCAGACCAAAATACGTTTTTGCTTTTGCCTATGCTATAAAAATAAAAACTTAAGCAGCTTTACTTTAACACTCTCTCAATGTAATACTTTAACTCACAGGATGTCTCTGTTTTTATAATTGCATTTATTCATGGTTATAATAAATGAAAATGCTAGTAAATGTTTAAGACATACCAAGGTTTCTGCAAGTTTGAGGCAGCACATGAGGAAGCACAAAGACTGTTTCAGAATCTGAATCAGAATCTATCGGCGTAAAAATTACAAATTTTTCAACCAAACCTCAAACCTTGATCCTCCAGGGGCAAAAAAAAAAGATATCTATAATAATAATAACAATAATTTCAGAGTATGTATTAGAAGGTATATAATAAATGTTCCCTTTCAGTCGGTCACGTTCAACGTTACGAATGGGATCTCGCCCGAGAGCCCAATCACCTTATATACCCGCAGAGCGGGTATATAAGGAGCAACGCGAGCAACTCGCATTCAAGCTTTCGCTTCGGAGCCGAGCACATCGTGTGCTGCTTTCACCGGAGTGCTACAAGCAAGAGTCACTGGTGTTGGTGTGACGGCGCGATTCAGCGGTTCGTTTGGGTTTCCTGCGACAGCTCCCGCGTTCCCCTGAGCGCTTCAACACCTCTGAAAGAGCAAATTTCTTTCACAAAAGAGATACGGGCCGATTTGCGTCTTTTTAAAGATGTCATTTCGCCCGTGTGTTTCTGGGTGCGGTCGATAGATCGCTCCTCCTGATGGCCACGATCGTTGTGTCACGTGTCTGGGCTTCCAGCACGCTGAGACTGCGTTCGTGGATGGCTCATGTTCTCATTGCGGGGACATGACCATCTCGGCGTTGAGATCGAGACTCGATTACCTTAAAGGTATAGAGTCCCCTCTGCCACACCCCGTTCTAGCTCTTCTTCTCGTAAGAGGGCTACTTCGGCTGGTGGCCAGAGTGATCTGAGGGTTACTGTGTGGACTTCCCCGACGAGCCAACCTCCTCGGGCCACACCCCCCTCACATACGTCGCAGTCGGTCGAGTTTCCGGATGAGTTTGCTGGACCCTCTCAGGCTCCTGACATCTCATGCTGGGATTCCCCCAGTGGAGCGTTCTGTTGCGATGCAACTGTGTCCACAGAGTGCCTTCGCTTGGCGTGGCGGTCCCAAGCTGCCCTCCAAGGCCTGTAAGTTCTCATCCACGCTTGTGGCCAAGGCTTACAGAGCTGCGGGCCAGACCGCTTCTGCCCTGCATGTCATGGCCTCACTTCAGGTCTATCAGGCCAAGCTACTCTGGCAGCTGCACGAGGGCAGTGCTGACCCAGGGGTTTTGGAAGAGGCGCGCACTGCTACCGACCTCGATTTCCGGGCGACAAAGGTCACTGCGCGCTCCTTGGGTCAGGTGATGTCCACTTTGGTGGTCCAGGAGCCCCACCTATGGCTGAACCTGGCAGACATGAGGGAGTCTGATCGGGCTCAGCTCCTTGGGTCAGGTGATGTCCACTTTGGTGGTCCAGGAGTGCCACCTATGGCTGAACCTGGCAGACATGAGGGAGTCTGATCGGGCTCAGCTCCTCAACTCCCCGGTCTCCCAGGATAGCCTCTTCAGCGACGCGGTAGAGAGCTTTGCCCAGCAGTTCTCTGCCGCCCAGAAGCAGTCTGAGGCCATCAGACACATCCTGCCCCAGCGGCCCACTGCTGCCTCCACCACGCCGCTGGCACAGCCGCCTCAGCCTGCTGATCGCCGAGGGCGCCCCCCTGCGGCCTCCTCCACTCCCGCTCGACCACAGCAGCAGCCTTCACCCCGGCCGCAGCGAGGAGATGGCCGCAGAAGGGCGGCGCAACCCGTCTCTGCCCCTAAGCCTGCCAAACGCCAAGCCAAGCGGCGTTCCTGAGACGGGCAACCCCAAAGTTGGAGATGTCAGCTCATCAGGAGATGGTAGCAGGACCACTCCTTCCCCCAGAGGAGGGCCTTGCGTGCCTTGAACCGAGCTCTGCACAGACTCCCGTTCAAGATGCTAACGCCCAAGCACATTTTCGAATGCATTCGTCCGATGGATTGGTTTGCAGCGATCGACCTGAAAGACGCGTACTTTCATGTCTCCATTCTTCCTCGACACAGACCATTTCTTCAGTTTGCTTTTGAGGGGCAGGCATATCAGTACAAGGTTCTCCCATTCGGGTTTGCCCTGTTTCCCCGCGTCTCTCAGGGAACAAGGTGTCTGTATCCTCAACTACCTCGACAACTGGCTGATCCTAGCTCACTCTCGAGAGCGGTTGTGCGAGCACAGGGATCTGGTGCTCAGACACCTTGCCCGACTGGGTCTTCAGGTCAACTGGGAAAATAGCAAGCTCTCCCCTGTGCAGAGGATCTCTTTTCTCGGTATGGAAATAGACTCGGTCGCCATGTTCGCACAGCTTACGAATGAGCCCTCTCTGGCCAATTCCTCTGAGGAACGACCTTCTTTCTCAGAGACGGGCACCCTCTGGCACCCACGTCCCCATCTGTGGAACCTACATGTGTGGGTCCTGGACGGGTCACGGAAGGTTTAGGTACCTTGCCACCACAGGTGGTAGCTACCATCACTTCAGCTAGAGCCATGTCCACCAGACACGCCTATGCTTTGAAGTGGAACCTCTTCGTCACTTGGTGTTCTTCACGGCGTGAGGACCCCTGGAAAAGTCCGATTGGGTCAGTGCTTTCCTTTCTTCAGGAGGGGTTGGAACGAAGGCTGTCTCCTTCTACCCTCAAGGTCTATGTGGCCGCCATTTCGGCTCACCATGACCCTGTTGAAGGTAAGTCTCTGGGGAGGCACGATCTGATCATCAGGTTCCTGAGAGGAGCAAGGAGGCTCAATCCGCCTCGCCCTCAGCAAGTCCCCTCTAGGGACCTCGCAGTGGTTCTATTGGCACTGCAGAGGGCTCCCTTCGAACCCTTTCTCTCAGTTGAGCTAAAGTTTTTATCTTTGAAAACTGCGCTCCTGACGGCTTTGGATTCTGGTGAAGAGGGTCGGGGACTTGCAGGCATTTTCAGTTGACGAAGCATGCCTGGAATTCGGGCTGGCTAACTCTCACGTTATCTTGAGACCCCGGCCTGGGCACGTGCCCAAAGTTCCCACCACTCCTTTTAGGGATCAGGTGGTAAACTTGCAAGCGCTGCCCCTGGAGGAGGCAGACCCAGCCCTGGGGCTGCTCTGTCCAGTACATGCGCTCCGCACCTACGTGGACAGAACTCAGTGCCTTAGGACCTCAGACCAGCTCTTTGTCTGTTAAGGAAGCCAGCAAAAGGGAAAGGCTGTCTCCAAGCAGAGGTTATCCCACTGGATAGTGGATGCTATTGTCCTGGCTTATCAGGCTCAAGACCTGCCATGCCCCCTAGGGGTGAGAGCTCACTCAACTAGGAGTGTAGCTTCCTCCTGGGCGCTGGCGCATGGCGCCTCGCTAACAGACATCTGTAGAGCTGCGGGCTGGGCGACACCTAACACATTCGCGAGATTTTATAATCTCTATGTAGAGCCCGTGTCCTCCCGGGTTCTCGCCCCTTCGGGCCAGTAAGGACCTGCTCAGTGTCAATCCACTTGCTGTGCAATTCCACTCTGCGGACTGGATGCGTGCGCTATTCCCCTCAGGTGAGTTCCTCAGTCAGAACCCTGGGTTCCTCCAGCACTCTTAATGTCCAACACTTGTGTACATGCCCCTTGTTCAGCCCTGTGTGGGACTAGGTGCCTCCATGTGGTGTGATTCCCCTTTCTGGGCAATCCCACGTGTGTATGTCCACAGTAAGTCTCTCCGCAGCATGTGTCTTTCCCTTGGCAAGCCCCTTGCCAGCTCTGTCGTTGAAACATCCACCCTGCGGGCTGGGTACCTCAGAGTTCTTATGTATCACCACCTGGGTGGATACCTGCCTTCTGTAAGTCCTCCCATGGGCAGGCAGCCTGCTAGCATACGTCCAGCTGGAATATGCTACCCAGTGTATTCTGTGTAAGTTATGAGCCCTTACTCATGCTGGCCTCGCGACAGGGTGCTATCACTCACACGGGTCGCTGGGAGACAGCCATGTGGCACGTTACGTCCCCTTGCCACATTGCTGTTCCGCTGAACGGCCGGGTCACTGGCTCAGCTCCTCAGCGAAGACTTGAATGCGAGTTGCTCGCGTTGCTCCTTATATACCCGCTCTGTGGGGCGGAGCTCGCGTTGCAAATAATTTTTAATGAGCCAAAAAGAATACATGTCACACATCTGTTTATCAATCTGCACAGGCTTCCAATAGCTGCTCGTATAAAATTCAAGGCATTGATGTTTGCCTACAAAACTACCACTGGCTCTGCACCCATTTACCTAAATTTGTTACTTCAGACTTATGTGCCCTCTAGAAGCTTGCGTTCTGCAAGTGAACGTCGCTTGATTGTGCCATCCCAAAGACGCACAAAGTCACTTTTACGGACTTTTAAATTAAATGTTCCCTTCTGGTGGAATGACCTCACCAACTCAATCCGAGCAGCTGAGTCCTTAGCCATCTTCAAGAATCGGCTTAAAACACATCTCTTCCATCTTTATTGACCCCCTAACTTTAACACTCACTATTCTAATTCTATTCTTTAAAAAAATTCTAACTACCTTTCTAATCTTTTTATATTCTATTTTCTTTTCATTAATTATGCAATTGTGTGTGTATGTGTAAAGACCTCTTAACACTAGCTTGCTCTATTCTTTTTTTATTCTATCTGTTTTCTTTATTTTTCTTTATATTATATTATTTAAAATCCCATGCTAGGTGTACTGTGTTAACCTAACTGAGACTTGTTATAGCACTTATATATCATTGCTCTTTTTGTTGTTTTTGATTGCTTCCACTGTCCTCATCTGTAAGTCGCTTTGGATAAAAGCGTCTGCTAAATGAATAAATGTAAATGTAAAATGTAAATGTATATGTATAAAATGCTATTGGTTAATGTTAAGCTGCCTTTTTATCTTTTGCCATTCGTTACTTAATTAAATTGATAGTGTCACATGCTATTGTTAGGCTGGATAATGCCATCTAAGCTTGCCATACTTATACTTTTATTGAATTTAGACCACTGTGGTGTGTGTTTAAAAATCTTAAAAAACTCTTGTTCTTTTAATTAATTTCATCCTCTGTGAATTTGAAGGTGCTCACCATAAGCCATTTAAGTGATATTTGATTTTTTTTTTCACCAATCTCTTTAGCATCCTGACATATTGCTGCGGCATTTCTTCATGAACAGATTGCGCCTTTCAGTGCTGTGTGAAAAAGGGAAACATCTTGGCTCATGCTTGCATCTGTGCAAGAAACAATAGCTTTTGTCAGCTCGCTGAAACAAGATTAGCAACCAACTGTGCCCTCTGAGGCTTCAAAGAGGAGCGATTCAAGAGGAAAACAGATAGGTGAGAGATTGCAGGCAGTTGTTTGTTGTGGATAAATCTGCTAATGATAAGAAAGCCGCACAGTTGCCTAAACTTTGAGGTGAAGCTTTAAACGATGAATCACTGTGCTCTTAGAGTCCTGTCATGCTGGAATGGAGCCTAAAAGGGATTTAGACACAAACACTTGCGGAAGACCAATAAGTGCTGGTGCTTTGCCACTAGGGGACAAAAGCATCAAAATGGAGCATGTCTCAGAAGCCTTTTACCTGGGGGTCATTGAAGCAATCCACATTTGTCAAGGCAATTTACAGCCCAGTCTGATTACCAGCATCTGCCGCCCAGCTCATTATGGCTCCCACCAGTAGCTCAATCAATCTCAACCCCACCTGCATCCAGATCAGCTGGGCTTTGGGAGAAAAGGCGAGTGGGTTGTGAAATCACCGAGGTGGAGGGAACACTGGGGGCAGTAATTGAAAGTTTAGAGAGCTTCCATGCCATAATGTCAGTGAAAAGGATTTTAATGTGATTTCACACGATAGGTTTCCAGAGGAGATCCAGCTGACAGTCATTGAAATGGTTTAACACACTTAGCACCTCCAGACACACCTGGCGGCCTTATTAATTTAGCATTTTCCATACAGCTTCCTCTTTATTCACTGATAATAAAGATAGAGGGGTCTGTGAAAGCTGCGTTTATTCAGTGCTACGAAGCAGAATATGACAAACAGTGACTCCATATGGTAGTTTAGCTGTATGGTATTTCCATTTGTCTGACTCTGTATCTCTTCTCAGCGCAGTATTGGTTGAAATGGGGTGAGCTGTGTATTTGTTAGCGTGCACCAGTACGTGCGAATGTTGGCAGCCGTGGGCTAAAAGGTCTGTTATTTCTCTTGGGAAACTCTATATTGCAACCTCTCAGGTTCTCTCAGGTCTCCATTAAGCTTTGGGACAGCCCGGCTGAACATGCCAGCTTCAGATTGATTCATTTAGACGTGATAAACCAGAGGTGAGGTTGGTGGCATTGCTGGCTTCAATTTGATTAAAAAGGTTCATTTTAATTATAATTTATTGGTCATTACATTTAAGCTTTGAGTAGCAGGTTTCTATCTTGCCCTCCTGTAATTTTTTATTTTAAAAATGGCAAATTTAACTTAAGTGTGGCTATACATTTCTCCATCTCTATCTCTCTCTGCTTTCACATTTTGCCACTGATTCAGTAACAGCCGCAATGAACACACAGCATTAAAAATAGCAAATACCAGCACTACATAGGAACTCATTATAACACACCATAACAAAATGAAAACTACTATTCAACAACTGGAGATGCTTACTTTGTATAAGATACATCGCTGTTGCAGAAAATATCAATTCTATTTCCTTATGTTAAGTGATACCCGGAGAGCATTATTAATATTATTTAACAATTAAGTCCCCCTGTAGTGATAATTTCAAAAATACTGCTAATCTTTTCTTCTAGAGATTATTCATATACTGTAGGTGATTTATTGCCACAGGATATGTTGTTCATGTACCTCTTTGTAAATGTGATTTTTCTGACATATTAAACCATAACTAAGTGGAAGTTAATGGCGTGGTTAACTCATCAGGTCATTGAAGAACATTGCTCTCATGACTCATTGCCTGATCTTGATCTAGCAAGTAAATAATGGAGTTTAAAGCTGCTGCACTAAGACATCTAAGTGGTTACTAGGTTATCTATTGTAAACTTAACCACAGTTGTCACAACCTTGGACGTTTTGATGTGTTTTGATCTCCCATGTGTTCTATGTGACCAGGTTTTCCATCATGTCTGATTGTCATTTGGTTCAGGTGTGTGTCATAAATTACCCTCATCAGCCCTCCTATTTGTGTTCAGTTCACTATTTGTCGTCCGGTCTGCGACGTCCCAATGTGTGCATCCAGTGTGTCCGTCCTGTATCTACCCTCTTGTGGATTATTAAAGGGTTAGTTCACCATCAACGTCTTAAGATTTCGAAATAAGCCAAGAGGAGACTGGTTTTCCTTTGCTAAAGTAAGGAAACTTTTGTCTCCTACATTTCCCAGAGGCGTGCGTGTGACGCACCATCTTCTTCCATCTTCCGCCTGCAGGTCTTTCGCGTCCCACAGTCAGCAGATGTTAGACAAAAACAGTTTAATACGTTTGAAATCTGGATACTTATCTTACAAAAATGCATGGATTCACTACAAGGGGACTTAATACATTTATACATTTATGATTCGAGATTGAGTAGAAGATGGATGAATTTTCATTATTGGGTGAACTAACCCTTTAATGACTATTTGTATTCATCTTCATTTTCTTCTTGCATTTGTCTCACCATAGCGTGACTTCTGTTTTTCAATTTTCAATTTCAATTTTGGTCCATTTTCCTGGAAGAGAATGACTGTACATTGTAAATGTGTTTATGTGCTTAAGAGTACACTATATAGATGATTTCAAACAGATATGGACACAAAATTCCAATTTTGATTTTATCTTTTGAACATTTTGAAAAGATCTCTTGTTGGATTTCATTCATACTTTACATCCGATTTTCTTTTATACCCGTCACTATCTAGCCAGTTATACCAGGTTTTTAGATGGCTGGAATGTATTGGTTTCTGCATGGGAGCCCAAAAGAGCTTTTTCTGTAATAAATCCTGGAGTGTTGACAGTGACCGAAGGATCTAATACACAATACAGAACAACCACGGCAGATATCTGGATTGCTCTAGAGAGGATTACAGTGTAGCATCTGCTGAAATTATGTATCCATGTGGGAAAGTTTTATGCCTGTAGTGTGAATGTCAGCAGAAAGAAATATGCAAAATGTTTTTTAAGGTGGAAAATAATCACATTGTTACAGCATAGCCTAAATATATTTCCTGTTAATACCGTGGAGGTATGAAAAAAATAAAAAATAAAAATGTTTTCTGAGAAAATATGCTATCAAGATTTAGCAAGGTATTTTGTTTGGCCTAGCAAGTTTATTAACCATATTCAGCATGTTTTAGGCTATACATTCTTTATTCATTAAGATTCATATTATTCATACAGATTTTACTACATTGACATAAATGATAGCTTGTGCTTTAGCTATTTTGGTTCAAACTTCCCAGTTTTTTTACTTTAGCACTCAACAACCAGAGTGATATTTAAAATAAATGATGCCAGATATTTAAAACCTCCATCTCCATCTTAGGTTAACTGATGTGGTTGCATATTAAATGCCTCATCGTGATCTTTTGAAATATTTACATTTTCGATGTACTGTAAGATGTGTTCCATCATCAAAACCACACGTGATTTTAAACAAGGAATGTTACACAGAGTACGTGCACACACAACAGAGGTGCAGCCTTACTCTTCTTTTTGCTCCCACTTTAGACTTTACTGAGCATCTATCCTAAATGCTCCATACAAAACGGTTACGTTTTAGTTGTGCAGCTGCCTGCTCTCAACTGTTGCATATGAACTCTCTAGTCTAGTGTTTGCTGTTACTAATTTGTTTTATTAAATATAAATTTGGTTTTCTTTTAAGTGGTTATTTTATAAATATAAAATTGCATATATAAATTTTTATTATTTTCATAACAATGATAAATATATTACTTTATATACCATAAATATACATTTTTATTTAACATATAGAATGTATTCCTAAGTAAATTATTGGGTGAATCATACTTTGTTTTATTTACTCTTTTATTCAACAATTGATTTTATAAACATTTTAAATATTTTGGCTGAAACAAGGTGTTTTTTATTCAGTTGTAATGTTTACATTGTACAGAGATATGATGGCAAGGTAACTACAAGATTTTATTTTCTGTAGCAATTTTTGCATTTCCCCATTAAAATGTTGCATATTAAATAAGAGGTTTAACCTCTCTACACATTCAATATCAGAACATCATTTTCATACATTCACAGATGCCAGCAATCTTTTCTTATAGCAGCCATCAGATCAGGTTTCTGGGTTAACCCACCAGTTGTCACATGCAGGTATCTAGCAGATCCTCTCGCCTAGTCAAGATCCGATAATAGAGCCACCTGAGCAGCTTCAGATATTTTGTTATGCAAGCATGTAGATAGAGTCTTTGAATTAATGGAAATAGCCTTTACTGAATGTTTTTTGTCGAAAAATGTGCAGATAGACATCAAAGACACCTGGTGTCAGTAAAGCAGAGTAGATTCACTATGGTTTCAGTTTAAGCTTGCCACAGGTGCCTCAGGCTGAATGTAGAGAAGAACAGCTATTACTTATGGTTCCACCATTTCATATTTCAAGCTTTTCATCTCCTGTGAGCAACTGAACTGTAATGTCTCCTCATACTGTTATGAATCTTAATGGTTCAGTGATGGGTACATGAGAAGTGTCGAGAGACTGACCTCTGTGACAAAGCCCAGCCATTGGGATGTGAGAGGGAGAGACTGGTTACTCTATTAATTATCACAGTGCCACAGAAAGCATGAGAAAAACATAAAAGTTATCCAGAATAGGTGGGTTATTCAGCTTGACATATTGTATTCTATTCAGTGAGTAACAAATGGAGCAAACATCCCAATGTATCATTCTAAGTGGCCTTCCTGTCCACCAGTTGCTAGGATTGCAAAGTATATACACTGATCAGCTACAATATTAAAACCACTGACAGGAGAAATTAATATCATTGCAATGGTCACCTACCTAAAGATTTTTCGAGACCACATGCACTCCTTCATGGCAGTGATGCTTCATGATGGTGGTGCCCTCTTTTAGGAAAATAATGCCACTTGCCATGCTGCAAAAATTGTTTAGGAATGGTTTGAAAAACATGACAAAAAAGTTCAAGGCATTGGGCTCCAAATTCCACAGAACTCAATCCGATGTATCAATGCATCAGGTCAGTGTAAGTTCCCTTTAATTGTACCCAACTGACAAGAAATGGAGATGTCAATTATCAATTATCGGTATTGTTTTGGACCCCAGTGGCATTCATGGTATGGACAATTTTTGAATCATTCTTCCAGAGAAGACAAAAAAAGTCATGGCAGAAGTTTCATTTTGGGTGAACCATCCTTTAAGTGCAAGAAGAAGCTGCAAACAGTGAATGCTCATGGAAAAGTAAAGAGATTTCTTGAAATTAAGTTGTTTGTGCACTTATGTTTGTGTATTTCCTTGTTGATTCTGAAGGTTGCAGCAGTGGGCCTGAGCACCTCTTTTGGTTTCTGACACAGAGGTTGTTAGCAAGGAAAGAAAATGTGAGAGGCTTTTTTGGAGCAATAAAAGCATCGCTAAGGGCCCCCTTTCCTCAAGAAGCCCTGTTTCACCTCTGTTATTTTTCTTCTCCTGTTCTCTCTGTTTCTAGGAGCCACTCTAATCCCACACAATACTCCTGAAATAGAGGCTCTTAAAAAGAATGAGTGCATATTGACAGGTTCCAATTTCAGCACCGCAGATGAAAAATAAAAACTGGAGAATGAGCGAGTCTCTCAACCTGGTAATCTGTGCTGTAAATTGGCATATAAGTGATCCGATTGGTTCTACAGATTTAGAAGGGCTTATTCAGTTCTTAACAGTATATTGGACATAAGACCAGATGAAGCCCATGCATCCTTTGATATGTCCTTATTAATGAGATTGTGTTAACCTACCAGCAAAAGGCTGTAAATGTAGCTACCTCCCACCTCTTTTCCCAGTTTGTTTAATCACTTTTGTTTTAATCATTCAGTAGCTGGTATTTCAATATTAGATCTGTCAGTATCCTCCAGGGGATGTTTGCTGATTTACGTTCAGAGAAAAACACTGGACCTCTAGGTTCAGGACCCATATTAACCCTTTAATTTACCCCAGGGACATACTGTAACATTATTCAAATATGTCTGCATTTATAAAACTTTATGCAAAATATATTAATTACTAAATCACTTTTTGTCTTTTAAATGAACAGTAGAGGAATTTAAAATATATATGATCAATTTCTTACACCCTCTTACTCAGCTGTCATTTGTTTAACAGATAAACTAAACCTTTCTTCACGGTGCTCCAAAATAACAAAGAGAAAATGTCAATCAATGTCAACTGTTTTATAAATCTACACTCCCCTTGAATGTGTGTATTGTTTAATTTTAAGTGATCTCTTTTTTTTTTAAATAGGAGTGTTCCATTTTTTTCCATTCACTTTTTTTCATAGTTTACTTTGAGTCTCTCTCTCTCTCTCTCTCTCTCTCTCTAAAGTTTTGCAGATTTGAACCCAGTTCTAAAGTTTGACTTAGAATACAATAGAATGTGAATTGATTCCAGTGCCTTATAAATCCCATGTCAACAGAAACGTTATGTCATCAGATGTCATCAGTTTTACAAAGATCCCCCACCCCTCCAAAAAAAAAAAAGGAAAAAAAAAATGTTGGGAGTGGGAGGTGATGAAACTGAATCTTTGACTATGTGATGCTCATATATTTCCATTTACGTGAAGCACTTTTTGCAAGGAAAATTTGTGCAAATGCGTAATTCCCTTAAAACGTTTTATGTACAAAAATAAGTTTGGACATATATGCAATTTCAATTTCTGTTCTCATTTCTTTCTTCCTTTTATTTTCTTTTAACAATGTAGTTTTGTTTCCATCATGCACAGATGTGACAGCCAATCTTACCTAAAATCAATGTAAAACTAACCGATCTTTCTAGGTAAACCGGGGCATGATAAAAAAAAATAAAAATAAAATAATAATAACTAATAATAAAAATTGGACCATAATCTCAAAGAACTCCAGTTACCTATTGTTCAGCATATTCTGTTCAATAAAGCAATAGTACAAAAGAAACACAAATTACATTCTACCTTAAAAAAAAAAAGCAAAGAAAGAAAAGGCACATTTAGGTTCTGCTATCTGCATATGATTACCATTATTAGGAAGATAATTACTGGAATATGGGAGTTAATTATCTAGAATGATTCTTTCCTTTTTTTCCGTTGAGTTTCCCAACTTCCAAGGTTCATTTATTCTTATCATCCTAACACCCTTCCCATTCCAAATACATCTCTCAGCAGGTGGTAAATTATACTTTGGATTTCATACAGAACAGGTGTAGAATTTTTAAGCCTGTGAGTACAGAGTGAAAATCAGCAGTGACAATGATGATATTATATTAACCACAATGCAAATAATATAATCTTTCTATACTATACATATCCTGGTGCAAAATTCAGATTTCACCCCTTCCTCAGCATGTACCTTATCAAATACATACTTTCATACCACATTTTTCAACTTAGCCTGTTTAAAGTGCTTTGGTCCGTTAGTAATTTATAGCAATGTCTTTATAACATAGGTCTCGGATGACGGATATGTTAAGCCCCTTGCCATACTGTGAAACCGTGTTCTGACAAATAATGCTACCTATCAGATTATGCTACCAACACTGTATTTATCCTACTGTAAGGGTAAGTTTAGGGTTGAGGTGGGTGTACAAATTAATAAAGCCTCACACCTTATTGATATCATGCTGGAAGCAAAATCTGATAGGTAGCAATTTTCACTATCGAATTATACTACCATCTGTTTTAACGGGAGGTACTAAAATCTGACAGGGTAGCACAAATCGGCACAACAAGACAAAAACAAACAAAAAAACATTATAAACGAGGCATTTGTTGCATCCAGTGGGGACATAATTACTGATTAAAATGACTTATACACTCTTTTTACTCGTGTAACATGTCGTGTTAACATAAAATCATGTCTGCATCTGTGAAAGGAGAAACGACAAACAACAAGCGCTACTCTACACTGCTCAAAACTTGCATTTTAATCATCAGTGGCAAATTCTTAAAATATGAAAACGTACTTACAGTATAACATTTATTTCCAGTTCCCTTCCAAGGGAATTTCGCACTGCAGTCTGCATCCTCTAGCGGTCGCTTTGAGGAACACCTTAGATGTGACCAGTGTCTGAAGTATACATCTAAACAGGACAGTAACATTGGCCAGCGACAGCCTATGACGTCACTACCTGTGTGACCACAGTATTAAAGGATGCTGAGAGGACACGTCAGGCTCTTTTTGTTTTGTTGAACCATCAGTTCCTCCATGGCTCAGGACCCGCCACTGCTGAGACACATGAGAAAATTAACTTTTGGGATTCTCAGGTGGACCTGGCCGATGAGTTGAAAAAAGGGCTTTCTCTTTCTTGCTCAACAGTCACTGACAAGAGTGAGCTGCTGGAAGATGACACTATTTCTCTGACATCATCCCATCCAGACAGAGTCCTCCCAGTCCTCCTGCCCTGTGTATGAGGAGCCTCTTGAGGTTATGAAACACACAACAGTGAGGCTTGACTTGGCATGGAAGCAGGCCAGGAAGTTGGCATCTTGTGTTCTTCTCGAGGAATGCTATCTTTCTGATCATAGCCCTCCAGCTCAGGTGAGCCTTCCATTTCTTCCCAATCTTCATGTGGAGATTGAGAAAACTTGGAAAAATTTGTTCTCTTTGGCATTAATGGATTCCAGCAGATTGGTTATGCCACATTGAGGGGATGAGCGAAAGCGGATGTGAGAAGATGTCTCCCATTGAAGATATGCTGGCCTGCTATCTCTCTGTGGGCAAAACATATTTTCTTAAGGCTCCCTCCTTACCATCCAGACCTCTTCAAATAGCATCGCATCTGAATGGCAAGGCCTGTGCAGCAGCAGGTAAGGCTGCAGCCTCATTGCACACCATGACATTCCTCAAAGGCCCAGGTCTCAGCCTAAGGACAAAAAGCAGGCCCAGAAGGCTAGTGCCATGTTTCACACCCCTTCCCCACCTGCGGGTAGGTCTAGAAGGTGGCACAAGTCGAAGGGCCAATGGGTCAAAGGGTCAAGATCTGAGAACGGTGAACAAGACAAGGCATTCTAAATGCTCTCGTCTGGACCAGAGTAAAACTTAAGACATATACTTGCCTCCCTCTGTGGATGTTTACATCTACCCTCATCTTCCTCCCCCTAATTCCCCTGGTTAACCCTTTCTTCCCCTAACTGAGGTTAGGTGTTAACCTCCATGTGCCTGCTTTGCAGTCTCTTACTTGACCTATGATGTTTTGGTTAGCTTCTATGTCACATAGAGCTGCCTACTGATGATCCGGATCTATTAATTGCCTCCTTATGTGAGCTTTGGAGCTGAGACATGAATGGGAGCCATGGTGGCTGAATAAGATCTGTTTTATTTTTCTACTCTTGCTAGTTTGCACAGTTTTTAACTAGCTTTCTGCTGCAGCTTTTCTTGACCTGTCTTGTGCCACTGTCTCAGTTTGAACTGAGACTCTTCTCCTATGTATGGCTTGTAACTGTCTTTTGTTCCTAGATAGGAGATTGATTCTCACTCTCCTTTTTGCAAGCTAGCCTAAGGCTACCTTGAGGGTGCTTTGCTGGTGCTATCTGGCAGGATCCTAGTGCCCTTTCAGCCCCGTGCTGGCCCTCCACTCTCCAAGCTATGCCTAGCAACTACATCAGGCAGTCAGTCTCTACCTTCTTGTCAAGCTGCTCTTGTGGTATCTACTAGCATGCTACTCCTATTTGAGCATCTGAGTGCCTCTCCCACATCTTGGTGTTAGGCCCTCCGCTCTCTGGAGCTCCATTGAGCAACCATGTCAAGTAGCTTGGCTACTTTTTGCCTCCCTACTGGGTTGCTGCATTGGTGTATTTAGTGTGCTCCCCTCGTTTTGTGGGTCACCTATGAGCATACTGCTTCCATTTGATTGTCTGAGCCCCTACCATTTCTGAAGGTTGAGTCCTCCGCTCTCTGGAGCGCTGTAAGCACCCACACCAGGGTGTTAGGGTTTGGTTGTGCTCCCCTCGTCTATGAGGTTGTCCATGAGCATGCCTCTCCAAGTTAAGCGTCTGAGTGCCTCTTCTGAGAAAAGAGCCCTCTGAGAAGTTGGGCCCTCCGCTCTCTGTAGCTCTGTCTTGCAACCATGTCAGGTTGTTAGACTGCCATTACCTCCCTGGTAGGCTGCTCTTATGGTTGAGCTTAGCAGAGCTCTCCTCTCGCTTTGTGAGTTGAGGGCTCCGCCTTTTAGAGCGTAGTCTAAAATCCATCTTTATGGTAAGTGCACAAGCTGAACATTCTGTGCACTTTTCTGAAATCAATGTTTTGTGGTAGGTACGCATGCTGGGCATTTTCACACTTTTCTAAAATCATTCATGTTAAGTATGATGCAATGCTAGCCTCATCCACCTTTTTTTTAATCGGCTCAGGTCAGGGGGTTCTTTACCTGGGCCCCACTCTTCTGATGTTTCCTTCATGATACCTGCATGGTTATGCTTGGTAGTGCTCCCCTTATCCAGAGGGTTATCTATGAGTGCTCCATTCCTGACTGAGCGTCTGAGTTGACCTCTCTTTCTGGGTGTTGAGTCCTCTGCTTTCTGGAGACCCGTAAGACTTACCAGGTTATAAGGCCCTTTCTGCCTCCCTATGAGGCAGCTCTCATGGTTGAACTTGGCGGTGCTCCCCTTGCTCTTAAGGGTTGCCTGTGAGCATGTTGCTCCCAAGTCAAGTGTTTATGCTCTCCTCTGTGGGCATGATTATCTAGATCTCCAGTCTTGTGACTGCTTGTGGTTGGGTTGGCGAGGCACATGAAGTTTTGTCATGCCCTGACATTTGTGCTTTTTTCAGTTTCTTATAAATATCTAAATGGGTAAAGTCTAATTTCACTGTAATCAGCACAAACTGGGCTATAATAATATGTGAAATGCATGCATGTACATGATTTTATTTTTGAGAAAAAAAAATGTTATGCGTGGTTAGTGAAAAACTAAAAATGTTAAATCACTTGAATAAGGCCATAAAACACATAAAGAACAATGGTTCCTGGGATTTTTGAGAACTGGAGCTTGTAGCCTAGAATTTTTCTTTCTAAATGATGTGAAAATCATCTTGTTTACTCACTCACAGAAAACAATATATTGATTTAAATTTTCTTAGACACTTTTTGTTGGTAAAAGTCACATGCGAGTAGGCGTCAGCTATCATGAATATCATTGTGATTTACACCTGAGAAGACAAAGGCCCGCATAATGAGCTGCATAACGAGCCTTTCAGTCATCTGTGCCTCTGAGAGGGAAGAGTTACAAGAAAGAATGTGAGAACAAAATAAATCTATATAATTTTATGTTTGTAGTTTATTTAGAATATATTTAATTATCCCACAACATACTTTAATATCCACTTGGGGGTGCAGTTAAACATTTTATCAGGAACAATCAAAGCTGACTTTCAAACAGTTTTTTTTGCATCATTACTCCAGTCACACAATCCTTCAGAAATCCTTTTAACAATCTTATTTTCTACAAAAAAACATTTATTGTTGTTATTATTATTATTATTATTATTAATGTTGAAAAGAGCTGAGAATATTTTTTAGTTTTTTTAGGGGGAATAAATTGAAAGAACAGCATTGTTTTTACATTTGTTAGCCTACAGTTATTTATTTGTTACATTTATATTATTTACATCAAGCTTTTGAATGGTATATATTGTATATTGTTAGTGAAACTTCATAATGTTTCACTTGATTATACATTTAGTCAGGAATTATAGTTTGGAAAAAGTCTTTGTAAAAAGTCTAACTAGTAAAATGTTTACACTATATGTGAAAACTAGTACAAGTATATAAATAAATAAAAAGAGACTTACTCATGTTTATGATCTCTGCTGAATAAAGTGCTTCATTCTTTTTTTCTGAGGAAATCCATTTCTCAAATCCTCAACCACATGACATCTTTTTGGGGTGAATTATGTCTTATTCCTCTCATCGCGAAGCAAACAGTAAAATAAAAACTTGAAGAACAGTCTGGCTGCTTTTTCTTCTGTTATGGGCGTATTCAAGCCGCGCGCTTCAGTTTGAATCTGAATAGCGCATTCAGCGCGGGGGCGTGGTCACATTAGATCAAATAAAGGGAGACATGAAAAACAGACATCGCGTTGTTTTCATATGGATTACTTTATCTCAGAATATCTGTTTTCGGCACTTGTTTAGTTTAAAAGTAGATATTTCAGGCTTTCTATAGATATCTCTCTCATGTCTCTTCGTTGAGTATTCACGGAGTTACAGTTCATTTTAATGACGTGTTTGTAAATGAAGATCAGCGCAGACAAAGGCTGCAGACAGCAGGAAAACAGTGTGCCAATAATGAAAACACAATTTTCAATTAATTGGCAGTACATCATTGAATTCAGTGATTTCATCATCCAGCTCAGTTCATTTTAAATAGTATCTGTGCAATCAAGTTGATGATATTGTGCCTCACCCTGTTCTCCTTGTGTTTCCTTTATGCTAGATTTTTAGGCAGGGTGTTTACTGATGTCTTGTGATCCTCTAAGAAGGGAACGAGACACTGCATCCTCTCTTTTTGCCATGTTTTGGACATAAGTTTCAGAAGAAGAAGTGTATGACGTATTCTCTCGGGACCCTTTTATACTGTGGTCGCACCAGTGCCAGCCAAAGTTATTGTGGTGTTTAGATGTATGCTTCAGACACCTGTCTCACTGAAGAAACTCCCTAAAGCGACTGCTAGAGGATGCAGTGTCTCGTTCCCTTCTCAGGAAACCATGGCTACATATGTAACTTGAGACATTTTGTTTTTAATTAGGTTTTTTATATATACACTGCTAGTGAACCTGAAAGTCTCAGTATGGAAATTAAGCTCAGACATGAAAGAATATTATGCGTTTACTGAATTGCTTGTACATTGTTGAAGTATAGTGTGTTTCAATTATTCCACTTGAGTTCAACACTTAAATGAAAAAATGGCCCATGTGACTCTCAAGGGTGCTTTTGTATTTGTTTGTGTTAAACATAATCAATTACCGGAGCTCTGGGAGTCCCATAGGCACCTCCTCCAACATCCATGTTGACATGACCCTGATGGATGATGCCACCCATGACCGTCATGAACTGCCTACACAGAGTGATTAACAACATCTCATACATAACAAGGACATTAGATACACACCTAACAGTCCCAATGCTTATTTCTTTCTGTAGTATTGCAGCAAACATTGCAACACTTCACAAAATGTCTGAGATTTTTTACCGTGCTAGATAATGGTTGGGACTTTGGGTTATTAATTTGAACTGTTACCTGCAAATGTGTATCTATATGTTTGTGTGTGTTGTCACCAGGTCTATGAGGTCATAGGCAGGGCTTGTTAGAAACATAAACCAGACACAGCACATCATTACACATTTGTCATGAGTTTTTAATGTAATAACATTAAAACATTTTAATGTTTTGTGATAGTTGTTCATTTGATAGTTAAACTGCTCGCTGTTCTTCAGAAAAATCCCCCAGGTCCTGAACATTCTTTGACCCCTTTCTAACAATAATTGTATGATCTTGAGATCCATTCTTTCACACTGAGGATAATTTGGGGAGTCATACAGAAAGCAACTCGATGCATTAAGGTACGGGGGTATAAACTTTTGAACAGAAAACTTTGCCATTTGTCCTTATATTGTTTAAAGGTCTTTTTCTTTCTTTTTCTCAAATAGTATGGAAGCGTATGGGTAGCATAATTCAATTTGGGATATAATATGCAAAATGACAATGCAATATGTAAAATGACAATGCATTTCTGTATTTACATTTACATTTTCAAATACATTTGTGCAACGTTTGGTGCAAAATTAAAATTAAAATTAAAATACATAATTTTCATTTGCCATTTCATACACCAGTTTTAATATGTAAAATGAATACTAATTTTAACGCTTTATAAGTTGCAAAATTAAAATTAAAATGTATTACAGAAATAATTAGATATGTATAACATGTTCAAGCAAAAACTGTGGCAAAATTATCATTTAAATGCTATTTTTCTTAAATGCACTCAAACACTCACAGTCAAGACACTTCGATTGCATTTTCATTCAGTGTCCCGCAATGAATGTAGCAAAATTCAATGTGCACATTGAAAATGCATTCCCAGCCGATCACGTGTCCGCCCCCTCCCGCCATGTCAATCACTGCATGAACAAGACGGGGCTTGCAGAAAGTCTGAGACTCAAATCTCAAGAAGAGGATTCAAGTGAGAGAACATGGACAAGACAGTTGGTCCGTGTACGTTTGGATCATTTCAGTTTATGGCTTTAATATTTCGTTTGCACTGGTGGGCGGAGCTGAAACGCTGCTTTCATCTGATTGGTCGAATCGCTCCACCTTCAACTCGGTCTTTTCATTCTTTCAGGCAGAATAAGAGTCAGTGCGAGTGTGACACTGTAATAATGTCTGAAACCACCGCTCACTGTTAATTAGCATAATATTTGAATCAGATGTAGCTGGGCACATAATTCTTGCTGCTGAGACCTGCAAATTATTTCTAGGTTGTAGTATTGTATGAATATTGTCCCACTGATAAATACAGTGCAAATAGTTATGTCTCTTTGGAAAAAAGTGAAGTGGAAATAAAAATCAATAATAGACTGAACAGTTCCATGTCTGTAACATTTACCACTCTCATCTTTTAAGTCATAAGGCAAGTCATAAGGCAAGTCATAAGGCACTAGGTATGTGTGTGTGACATTAATAAATAATTGTAAAAATTAATATTGTTACATTTCTGAAATAAAAATAGTAAAATTAGCTCTATGCTGCTTAGTGCTCCTGTAGCCTACCCTAGAGCGCCATCTCGCGGCTGTAGACGGTAATGTTTTCTCTTGGTTCTGAATAAATGCGACTTACATGTTTTTTTCCTCGTCATGACGTATTTTTGGACTGATGCAACTTATACCGAATAATACGGGTAACATTATTATTATTATTATTTATTATGAGAGTAATTGACACAGACTAGAACTTTAATGTTTCACCAAATTCAGCTCAGATCCTCAGACTCGTCTGACTCGTGTTGCTGTAACTCTGGCCAGACTTACCTTCCCAAAAAATCCTATTTAATTTTATTTCATAAATTTAACTATATTTATTTCCACTTCACTGTTATCCAAGGAGACAGAACTATTTGCACTGTTTTTATCAGTGGGACAATATTTATACAATACTATAACCTAGAAATAATTTAACGGGGTCTCTTGCAAGTCGCAGCAGCACGAATTATGTGGCCAGCATAATCGGATTCAAATATTAGGCTAATTAACAGTGAGCGGTTTCAGACATTACAGTGCTTCACTGCACTGACTCTTATTCTGCCTGAAAGAATGAAAAGACTGTGCTGAAGGTGGAGCGATTCGACCAATCATATGAAAGGAGCGCTTCAGCGCCGCCCACAAGTGCGAATGAAATATTGAAGCCATCAACCGAAATGATCAAAACGTACACGGACCAACGGTCTTGTCCATGTTCTCTCACTTGAATCCTCTTCTTGAGAATTGAGTCTCTGACCTTCTGCAAGCCCCGCCTTGTTCACACAGTGATTGACATGGCGGGAGGGGGCGGACACGTGATCGGCTCGGAATGCATTTTCAATGTGCACATTGAATTTTGCTACATTCATTGCGGGACACTGAATGAAAATGCAATCGAAGTGTCTTGACTGTGAGTGTTAATGCATTTAAGAAAAATAGCATTTAAATGATAATTTTGCCACAGTTTTTGCTTGAACATGTTATACATATCTAATCATTTCTGTAATACATTTTCATTTTAATTTTGCAACTTATAAAGCGTTAAAATTAGTATTCATTTTACATATTAACTGGTGTATGAAATGGCAAATGAAAATGATGTAATTTAATTTTCATTTTCATTTTGCACCAAACGTTGCACAAATGTATTTGAAAATGTAAATACAGAAATGCATTGCCATTTTAAATATTGCATTGTCATTTTGCATATTACATTCCAAATTGAATATCGCTACCCATATGCTTCCATAAAATAGTACTACCCCTTTTGAAAGTTACAAAAAAATACTTAACCCTTTATCGTCCCTTGAGTAGGGTTTACGTTTAAGGAAATATACTTTTTTTTTTAATGACAAACTATATAACTTTTGTAATATACTTCTCAACTATACATTTATGCTGTGTTTTTGTGGATATTTGATAGTTTTTTACGTATTTACTGCACAATTACTCAACTACGCCATAAATTGTTTTTGTTTTTTTAATGACCTACAGTAAATTACATATAGGTTTCTAGATATTGGTCCATGTGTAAGGGATAGAATTCTGCCATCTGCATGTTAGAGGAAAAACTTTAGGGATTACAGTTAAAGAAAGAAAGTGCAATGACCACATATATCCAGCAGATATATTTCCATAGTTTCCATAGAGCCCATAGGGACTCATTCATTTTCAGTTCAGTTTCAAGTAAATTTTTCTTGGTTTCAACTTCTCCTCGCAATTATATGGTATTTATTTTATGAATATATAGTTAAACATTCTAAAATATATTTAAAAATATATATTTTTTTGTCAAAGGTTAGAATTTGTTGTTGTTGTCTGATGTCTTTTGAATTGTCTGCTTTTGTTTATGTAAATATAAATTGTTACTTAAATTTCTTACATTTGCAGAAATATCTCCTAATATCTTAGGGTTAGGGGTAGGGTTGGTGTAGGGCCATAGAATATACAGTTTGCACAGTATAAAAACCATTACGCCTTTGGGATGTCCCCACAAAAACAAACGTGTGTGTAACGGCTTACGCTGCTGGAAGGAACACGGAGCCGAGGGATAAACGAAACAAGGATTTATTAAATCAAACATAGGCAAGGTAAGTAGCAAATAACAGGTGGCAAGTGGCAAGTAACAGGTAACAAGTGGACAAGTAGACAAGTTGACAAGTAACAAGTAGACGAGTTGACAAGTAACAAGTAGACGAGTTGACAAGTAACAAGTAGACGAGTCGACCTGACCAAACAGAACTGAAAGGACAAGGCTTTTATACAAGGGATAATAGGGAAAACACAGGTGGATGGAATGACTAAATTAACAGGGACATGGAACACATGCGGAAATGACTAGACACACCTGGGAACTAATCAAACCACATAGAGACAGAAACTGGGTCACAGGGGCAAAAACACACAAAATGAGTCCAGGTGTGTGACAGTACTCCCCCCTCCCGGTAGGTGCGTCCTCGCACCGTAGAAACAACAAAGGGAGGCCAGCAGACAGGGACCACAGAGGAAGGAGCCAGGGAGGAGATGACGGAGGGAGGAGTCAGGGAGGAGACAGGAAGAATCTGAAGCAGGAGGCACCCAGCAGGACCCAGGCCACAGCCATAACGGCCCAAGGTGGAGCCGACGGTGGAAGGAGCCATGGAGGAGGAATGGTCACGGACTCCAGGGACTCGACCCACGGCAACGGAGCAAGTGGAGGAGGAGCCCGAGGCGGAGACGGAGAGCCGAAGAGCCAGGGTGATGGGGAGGAGCCGGAGGTCCTAGGCGGAACTGATGGCTCTGGTGACTGACGCGGCGATGTGGATCCGGAAGGCCGCGGTGAGGCCAGAGTGACCGAGGACTGAGGTGTAGCCGAGGGGATGAAAGAGACTGACGGAGCCGGAGGGACGGAGGGATGAGGCGAAGCCGGAGGAGTGGAGTCCCGAGGCATAGGATGGACGACGCCAGACCAAGGTGGAGCCGGAGGGACGAG